>NC_068362.1:13746887-13749387 GCF_020536995.1 Dreissena polymorpha
GGTAAGCCCAAAACACCATTATCGATGGCTTTTCTTCAGCTCACTTTTTTGAACAATTTAGCATAACCGACTGATCGATGCCAACTTCCATCCACATGAAATTATAGTTAGCGTCGACCAAAGCCATGATCATAATGGAATGGTAACATTGTAGTGGTAGTGCGAGGAGACACAAAGCAGAGAATACTGTATGGTGATGTGCTTCTTATACAAAGCATTCACACAGTTGTGCAGCTGCTATAGTTTGCCGAACTGCTTGGCGATTTTCTTCCTGGCGTTTCGGGTAATGGTATTGGTTCCTAATCTAATTATACAAGTATCGTATTGCAAACCTGACGGATGATCTCGGAGATAATGTTGTGTGAGACAAGGAAGCCATACAAAGGAGAGTCGTATGTAATTGCCAACGTAATGTCAGATGGCAGAGGCATTTTGTAGTTTGACTTCTTTGGGTGGATTCTGTACTCAGGATCTCTTGGTATATATCGACACCCCTACGCAGCAAATTAAAGAAGCCCTTGTGTTCTCGTTCTTCAGTCCGTCCATCAGCCGTGAGTATTGAACCAGTTCTGATGTTCTAACAAGCAATTGTCTGACCCAGTTGGTTCTCTTTTTCGCTCTTTCAACGGTGTAAATACAATCGAGACTTCTCTATTTCTCTATCAAACTTTGCTTTGGCATCAGGATAGAGTTTTTAACCTGAGTTTTTTACAAAAGAAGCTGGCATTTCACTAGCATAAGCGTGCACAAGGTTGTAATCATAGTCCGTGTATCCGCCGTATGTCCACCCTGTTTTTTCATGTTTCCTCCGTCTTTCTCTTTAGTAGCTCAGTGCTGATGTGTGATGCTAGCGGTAAATTCAAACTCTACCGGCATTTTCCGTGAAAGGGCGCAGAGACAACCGTAAAACTGCCATCATGGTCCGGGGTCTGAAATGTGTTCTCGTACTCTCAATCAAGGCATGAAAACGGCAGTCCACTGACCCTTTACGGAAGCACACGCACCATCCAGAATGCTGCTATCGTCCCGAGTCAACACGGAAGTTTTGAACTTCTCAAAACTGCAGTGTTGGCCCTCCGGAGCCCCAAGGACATTCCCGGACCAACAGGAATCACCACGGCGGCTCTTTAGTTTACTTTCGACCGAATATGATCCACATTTACTCGGCATCTATATGAGATGGGTCTCTAGGTTCAATACGAATTCCTAAAGTACTAACGCAATATGAAAATAAATACACCGAAACACATGGTATATGGTGAAGCGAAGGGTTCCAAAGTATTGAACTTTGTACAAAAAAACACATAATAATTTGGATAACAATGTTATTACCTAATAACATATTAATACTTGTTATAATACTAATACTGAGAAAAAAATATTTGTATCATTATTATAAACATAATCTTACTGTTTGTGAAACATTTATACTTAACTCACATTTTGATTCATCCGTCTTTGTTGAACACAATAATAAGCAAAAAATTGAACTTATAATTGTACTTCTAAATATGTTTACGTTAAGGCTATGGAATATATTTATACATTTTATCTGACTCGTGAACAATCTTTTTACGTTAGAGGTGAAATCTTTGCAATTACAAAAACCATATAAAAATACATTTTAATCAACAATATTATTTTTTCTTAAATAATCATACGGTCTTAAATGACGAGTTCATATGTCTTATAATTCCTGTTACTGTTTTATTCTATAGTATAATATAACATACTATACTTCTGTTTTGTTAATTTGAACATTTATATTGAATGGCGACATTTATTAAGAAAAACAATCCACAAGTATGTTCTTTCCATAAAAAGGCGTGAATCCACAAAAGGGTGTGTTGTGAGTTCTTTATAAAAGAATCACACTCATGACAATGCTCTATTTAACGAATTCGACACACAGGCACTCATAAGTCTATATCACCGAAACGTTTCACATAAATGCTACAAATATGTCATCATTAATATTTTAAACTGCTTTCTTTCCAGACCAGAGGTTGTATCGGAATAAATTTATGAACGTTGCAAATGTCTTTATTCATCAAATGATGCTTATTCGTGGGATTGCTCCTGTTTGACTCTGCCCATTTGTGAAATCTAGAAATATATAAGGAAAATAAACGTGTGTTTGTTATTTTATTAAATATATGTTAAACACGAACCAAGCATAGATGGACGGCCCCTCCTTCTTGACGAGTTATGTTTGAGACCCCCAAACCTCACATTAAAGAGGGGATTACCACACCCCGGCCCTACTGTTATTCGCCGCTATGTGGTTTGATAATTCGGCTGTCTGTGTAGGCAAATAAAGTGCCATCTTACCTCACATTTCCAGATCCGTTCTTGGAGTTTTGATTATAAGTAGAATTTTAACACACGGTTTGAAATAAGTTACAGTAAAATACATTACATT
The DNA here is from genome assembly GCF_020536995.1 of Dreissena polymorpha. Taxonomy (NCBI): domain Eukaryota; kingdom Metazoa; phylum Mollusca; class Bivalvia; order Myida; family Dreissenidae; genus Dreissena; species Dreissena polymorpha. The sequence continues at coordinate 13,749,310 of NC_068362.1, forward strand.
AATAATACAATGCAAACAGACTGATACACAATTTATTATCTCATATGTTAGCCCAAGCCATCCCCCTGAAGCCTTTTC
>NC_068362.1:13754387-13759387 GCF_020536995.1 Dreissena polymorpha
TTTTATAACTGTGTATCAAATATTAAACCAAACATAACTAACATTCCGTAAAGCGAGAGGCTAGCATGTATGCTGACTGATAAGAGATTTATTTATAAATCTGCATTGCTCATTGCTATATGAAACGATCCGACATAAATTAAAACAAATCAATATGTACAGTATATTACCTATGTAAATAATATTAGTTATTTCAACATGAACTTGCAATACTATGATTGTAAGTCCACTTGCTAATAATTAACATAAGTTATTTATCTAAGCTATGCATGTTTATACTTTAAACATTTTAAATCTTTGATTATCGTGATCTTTCCCGCATTATGTTGATGTAATTTTATGACAACACCGATAACATGTCAACTTGGTGACTCGTAAGCCATTTATATGGCTGGGTAGTACAATGTTTTGTAAATATATTTGCTTATACTAATATTGATCGTATTATTGCTATAAATACCATTGATTATTTATGTACATGCGTCACTTTAATAAAATATACAACTATACGACATTTGCGCATGAAATATCGAATTTGAGTCAAATACAAACATAAATCATAATTAACATGAACACCTTTGTGCTATCATATATGTTCCACCGTAAGTCAAAAATTATTATTATATCACAAAAAATCGAATTAAGTAATAAAACATTACATAAACCTTAGATTGCTATTAAATTTCCATTAAATGATCTCTGAGGCTGCTTTGAATATGTTTCTCAGAATGAGACTTGTTTCACTTGTGTGTAGCAGGTTTCAATTTGTTGAGGCCGATTTAATTTGTGGCAGCTTTAACTTACTTGCTATTAATGTGTGAGTCGTTGCCTACAAAAGCGGCGGAAACAATTATAAAAGAAAACCAAATTATAATTTAAGGAAAACGCGAAAGAAACTTGTAATAATACACAATCGTTATTTGAATCACAATGTAAAGCAAAAACATAAATTAAATAATAATAGTTCCAACAAGTAGCAAAATAAAACTTTCCAGTTAGACAATTTTCGTTGTCCTGCTGAAAGATGTCGATCAGAGTAAGTAATTAACAAATGAATTATATACGAATTACAAATCGGTATGTGGTTTAAGTTTGATTGATTTGTAAAGCCATTGTGTACCAATCCTAAGAGACACGATATACCTTTATCATGATGATCTTTTTTTACCTTTCGGCATTGCTACTTTCTAAAAACAAAATTGAAACTGTTCAAAACTCGTTTGTGATCGTAAAACTAAATAAAACATGCATTTGAATTTGTATTTGTAGAGTTGTCAGCTTGTCTCCCGGTTATCCTTATATAGTTTATAAATATGTATTTGCGTGCCCTATCCTGTAATTTACGGACCATGATCTGGAAGCCACTTTACGCAGACGTTCCTTACTGTCACTTAAGCGGATTATTCGTTAAACTCAAAATGCAAGTATTCTCCGATGTATCGTAAACCATACCATCAGTGTAAAAGTCGGCCTAAAGTATTAGGACTTTCTCTGTTTGGCAGTAGATCGGATGCTTATAAACGTCTATTTTAGTCATATGTATGGCAGTAATAAACCATTCCTTAATCGATGCTTTACATCTTGTCTTTATTAACTAATGCATCTATGTTTTAAAATGTGTTTTTTTTTTTGACCTTTATTGAAGTAATTAGTTATTGAAATTGGTTATATTTAATTTCTCAAAAAGATTGCTTATATAACATCAGTTGCAACCTGGTTTAAAAGAAACGGTTAAAGTCAAGCCTTGTACTAAAAGCGACAATGCGATTTTACAAATTGAATTTAGGTGAACTACAGTCTGTTTAATTGTTTAACTAAAGGATATTGAATTGTTTTCAGACAATTGTTGGCAAGTAGACGGTAAATAAATTGCATGTAGCATCGATTGATATGCGATCGCGTTTCGTAGGAATGTTGTGAGATGATCGTGCCGAAAAGGTTTCAAATACTCTTGCGGAAGATCAGAATAATCGCGTGGAATGTGTACGAAGGTCGTTTTGCCATCGTTGTAGCGCAGTCAGTCACTGGTATTATATCGTGGTCAGAAGCGAGTGCGCTTTATCTCCAAAACAAAAAACATCACACAAATACAAATTTTTACGTTTCAGATACAGGTCACAGACACAGGCTGATATGTGGGCTCTTTTGCATCAAGCATCGGATGATGCCGCGAGAATAAAACTTTGCGTTATTAAGTGATTTTAAATAGTTTTCAATGAGCGTCGAATATGTTATTCTAGGCCAATCCAATTTTTCTTGGGTGTAGGTTTGGTTTGACTTGCAAATACAACGCTACACTTAAATGGAACAAGACAATTTCTTCTATCTGAATGTGACCGTGCGGCTTTGTGCGTTTCATACATGACCATGTTCGGGCACCTCTTGTAATTTGTCATATTTGTATTGTATTGAACACTTTCAAGATAGTACTTTGTCAAATGACGGGTCGACGTAAAACATTAACGTTCAGAAGTTTAAGCTGCTGGAATTGATTGTATAATTCATAATTTCATCGACCAAAGCCATGATCATAATGGAATGGTAACATTGTAGTGGTAGTGCGAGGAGACACAAAGCAGAGAATACTGTATGGTGATGTGCTTCTTATACAAAGCATTCACACAGTTGTGCAGCTGCTATAGTTTGCCGAACTGCTTGGCGATTTTCTTCCTGGCGTTTCGGGTAATGGTATTGGTTCCTAATCTAATTATACAAGTATCGTATTGCAAACCTGACGGATGATCTCGGAGATAATGTTGTGTGAGACAAGGAAGCCATACAAAGGAGAGTCGTATGTAATTGCCAACGTAATGTCAGATGGCAGAGGCATTTTGTAGTTTGACTTCTTTGGGTGGATTCTGTACTCAGGATCTCTTGGTATATATCGACACCCCTACGCAGCAAATTAAAGAAGCCCTTGTGTTCTCGTTCTTCAGTCCGTCCATCAGCCGTGAGTATTGAACCAGTTCTGATGTTCTAACAAGCAATTGTCTGACCCAGTTGGTTCTCTTTTTCGCTCTTTCAACGGTGTAAATACAATCGAGACTTCTCTATTTCTCTATCAAACTTTGCTTTGGCATCAGGATAGAGTTTTTAACCTGAGTTTTTTACAAAAGAAGCTGGCATTTCACTAGCATAAGCGTGCACAAGGTTGTAATCATAGTCCGTGTATCCGCCGTATGTCCACCCTGTTTTTTCATGTTTCCTCCGTCTTTCTCTTTAGTAGCTCAGTGCTGATGTGTGATGCTAGCGGTAAATTCAAACTCTACCGGCATTTTCCGTGAAAGGGCGCAGAGACAACCGTAAAACTGCCATCATGGTCCGGGGTCTGAAATGTGTTCTCGTACTCTCAATCAAGGCATGAAAACGGCAGTCCACTGACCCTTTACGGAAGCACACGCACCATCCAGAATGCTGCTATCGTCCCGGGTCAACACGGAAGTTTTGAACTTCTCAAAACTGCAGTGTTGGCCCTCCGGAGCCCCAAGGACATTCCCGGACCAACAGGAATCACCACGGCGGCTCTTTAGTTTACTTTCGACCGAATATGATCCACATTTACTCGGCATCTATATGAGATGGGTCTCTAGGTTCAATACGAATTCCTAAAGTACTAACGCAATATGAAAATAAATACACCGAAACACATAGTATATGGTGAAGCGAAGGGTTCCAAAGTATTGAACTTTGTACAAAAAAACACATAATAATTTGGATAACAATGTTATTACCTAATAACATATTAATACTTGTTATAATACTAATACTGAGAAAAAAATATTTGTATCATTATTATAAACATAATCTTACTGTTTGTGAAACATTTATACTTAACTCACATTTTGATTCATCCGTCTTTGTTGAACACAATAATAAGCAAAAAATTGAACTTATAATTGTACTTCTAAATATGTTTACGTTAAGGCTATGGAATATATTTATACATTTTATCTGACTCGTGAACAATCTTTTTACGTTAGAGGTGAAATCTTTGCAATTACAAAAACCATATAAAAATACATTTTAATCAACAATATTATTTTTTCTTAAATAATCATACGGTCTTAAATGACGAGTTCATATGTCTTATAATTCCTGTTACTGTTTTATTCTATAGTATAATATAACATACTATACTTCTGTTTTGTTAATTTGAACATTTATATTGAATGGCGACATTTATTAAGAAAAACAATCCACAAGTATGTTCTTTCCATAAAAAGGCGTGAATCCACAAAAGGGTGTGTTGTGAGTTCTTTATAAAAGAATCACACTCATGACAATGCTCTATTTAACGAATTCGACACACAGGCACTCATAAGTCTATATCACCGAAACGTTTCACATAAATGCTACAAATATGTCATCATTAATATTTTAAACTGCTTTCTTTCCAGACCAGAGGTTGTATCGGAATAAATTTATGAACGTTGCAAATGTCTTTATTCATCAAATGATGCTTATTCGTGGGATTGCTCCTGTTTGACTCTGCCCATTTGTGAAATCTAGAAATATATAAGGAAAATAAACGTGTGTTTGTTATTTTATTAAATATATGTTAAACACGAACCAAGCATAGATGGACGGCCCCTCCTTCTTGACGAGTTATGTTTGAGACCCCCAAACCTCACATTAAAGAGGGGATTACCACACCCCGGCCCTACTGTTATTCGCCGCTATGTGGTTTGATAATTCGGCTGTCTGTGTAGGCAAATAAAGTGCCATCTTACCTCACATTTCCAGATCCGTTCTTGGAGTTTTGATTATAAGTAGAATTTTAACACACGGTTTGAAATAAGTTACAGTAAAATACATTACATTAATAATACAATGCAAACAGACTGATACACAATTTATTATCTCATATGTTAGCCCAAGCCATCCCCCTGAAGCCTTTTCCTCTGAAAATAGGTATAGTGATTGCCACGATCGTTAGCTGCTTCGTACAGCATGATAACAAATCTGCAGTATATTGCGTGCTTAAGAAAACACTTATATTG
>NC_068362.1:13764387-13779387 GCF_020536995.1 Dreissena polymorpha
AATTGCCTTAACAACACAATATCACTCATATACACAAGTACGATAATGTATTTCAAAAAAGTTTAATAATGAAAAATCACACATCAATGGACCTTTTAAAGAAAAAAATAACTGAATATAAATATACATAATACTGAAATATAACACAAGGCGACAGTCAATGCTTAATCATCTGTGTTAAAGTTCAAAATATATTGTATAAACGGGGTATCGACATATTGAACATCGTTCGACTATTATTAGAAATTTAACTACGTAATTATGTTTTTCTTTAAATAATACGATCGGTTTCGTACATGTGGTGATTGTTAACGCATAATTAAAGTCATTTCGTCCACGCAACGACACGAAGCGCAACAATGGATCGTCCTGTTAGGCGTAGTCTGAATGTGTTAATTTGTAAATAAAGGGAAAGTTATAGTCCATTAAAGCGGGTATATACGATTTTTTTATATGTGTTTAAATGTAATATATTGATAAAATATGTTACAATAACACAAAATAGGCAAGAAAAATTATACATTAAAGCCGAATTTCATAAAATGCAGCTAAGACAAAATAGCGCCTAGAGCCGATAGTGACGTACATATTTTCCTACAATAACCGAAGCATTCGTCTTTGTATTAGGATTGGAGATAGTGTTCGTGTGTCGTATGCATAGATATCGTTGCAGGAATTCAAATAAACCGTTAAACTAAGTTTAGATGCACATCGTACATGTATGGTATACATGCTGGCGAATTCGGCTGTACAGCCGTTTTCAATTTCAGAATTAAATATCTGGCTTATTTCGCATTTTTCGACACATGTTCTTCTTAACTTTTATTTTAATTTATATTGAAATATATATATAATAAGTTTTTTACACAGTTAATATAAATTCATAAATATTTGACAAAATCGTATATACCCGCTTTAAGACCATTATAGCCCGATTCATTCAGCATCGATCGCGTTGATGTATGCGGAAACAACAGGTCTGCAAAACATGACCGACGCGTTCACTTTTCGTCTTTAATGCAACAAATGTCGACATCAAGCGAATAAATATAAAATCCGGTAACAACAGTTTCTTCTATGATTTAGTGCGGGGGTCTTTTTAAATATAGATTAAAATAGTGTTCTTAAGACAAACAGCCACATGGACAAACCTATGAAAAGAATGACATAATAACTGCGGTATTCACTCTATTATATATATACCTTCTAATTGTACGTCTCTAAATATGGTGGTCCCTTATCATCGGCGATCGATACACGGATGCAGTTTCAACAATTCAGTAAACCATAGGTCAGCCAAAGTTACAAATAAAGATACAGATACATTTTTTATTAATGAATAATTACAATATTTTTAAAATCTCACTAGAAGCCAAACATTACTTACTCTTGGCTTTAACTTTAAACGTGATATAATAACTCATTTACTGTAACAGATGATTTAATGCATGTATTTTATATCGTCAATCGGGGCCCTGTTAGCCCATCGAAATCACCTCGAAGACGGAACTGGTCATTTCTATGCGGGGACAGCTAACATTTATACAGTTTAACAGTAAGCATACATTTAAGATTGCAAAAAGAAATATGAATTTTAAAACATTTACGTTGAAGCAACGCTCAATTATCTAGGTTTCAGCACGTAAACAAGATAGTTAATATCACAAACTATATAATATGTTATCATCGTTAGCTGTCCTCGCGTGTTCATGTTACTGTAGATAACACATTCTAAAGTTTATATTACTGAACATAAACGCTGCAATGCAACTTCTAGGAATGTAGAAAGTTCACGTCTTTTATAATGTTTAACAACTGTTTATAAAATGATATAGTTGTGTGAGCGAGTGTTAAACGGTATGCTATCTTTTTATAATTTACCTTTATAATGTGGATAATTTTGTTTGTGCTATGATATCAAGTACTTATACTAGAAAAGTAAGAAATATCTGGACTATTATTTACTATTCTGTGTTTATACGAATTGAGTACCTTACTAGTTTGCCACGTTGTTGCTTTTTGATAACACTGATGTTAATCAATTGCGTATTAACTGATTCATTTAACTTTCTATTAATGTGAATGCGTTTTGTTAAGTATTGCATTAAGTGGTCATTTTTATATAGGTTTGATTTGTATGTGGCCAAGGGCATGTATTTGCTGATTCTGCCAATAAGCTGAAATGAACTGATTTATATAAACATATTTCTAATAGCACTTACAAACTTTAATTTATTACGCCTAATTGCAATTGTTATTACTCGTATTTGTGTTAAAAGGTATATTGATATCGTGAGATTTGTATAAAAATTCGATGTCTTCTAGGCATAAAATTGTTTTTCAGACTTTTCTGCATTATCTGGGCATCAGCATTTGTGTGGACCAGTTTGAAGGATGAACAAGCGAATAACAGATCCTAGGGAATGGATCCAGTTAGACAATTTTCGTTGTCCTGCTGAAAAATGCCGATCAGAGTAAGTAATTAACAAATTAATTATATACGAATTACAAATCGGTATGTGGTTTAAGTTTGATTGATTTGTAAAGCCATTGTGTACCAATCCTAAGAGACACGATATACCTTTATCATGATGATCCTTTTTTACCTTTCGGCATTGCTACTTTCTAAAAACAAAATTGAAACTGTTCAAAACTCGTTTGTGATCGTAAAACTAAATAAAACATGCATTTGAATTTGTATTTGTAGAGTTGTCAGCTTGTCTCCCGGTTATCCTTATATAGTTTATAAATATGTATTTGCGTGCCCTATCCTGTAATTTACGGACCATGATCTGGAAGCCACTTTACGCAGACGTTCCTTACTGTCACTTAAGCGGATTATTCGTTAAACTCAAAATGCAAGTATTCTCCGATGTATCGTAAACCATACCATCAGTGTAAAAGTCGGCCTAAAGTATTAGGACTTTCTCTGTTTGGCAGTAGATCGGATGCTTATAAACGTCTATTTTAGTCATATGTATGGCAGTAATAAACCATTCCTTAATCGATGCTTTACATCTTGTCTTTATTAACTAATGCATCTATGTTTTAAAATGTGTTTTTTTTTGGACCTTTATTGAAGTAATTAGTTATTGAAATTGGTTATATTTAATTTCTCAAAAAGATTGCTTATATAACATCAGTTGCAACCTGGTTTAAAAGAAACGGTTAAAGTCAAGCCTTGTACTAAAAGCGACAATGCGATTTTACAAATTGAATTTAGGTGAACTACAGTCTGTTTAATTGTTTAACTAAAGGATATTGAATTGTTTTCAGACAATTGTTGGCAAGTAGACGGTAAATAAATTGCATGTAGCATCGATTGATATGCGATCGCGTTTCGTAGTAATGTTGTGAGATGATCGTGCCGAAAAGGTTTCAAATACTCTTTGTGATCGTAAAACTAAATAAAACATGCATTTGAATTTGTATTTGTAGAGTTGTCAGCTTGTCTCCCGGTTATCCTTATATAGTTTATAAATATGTATTTGCGTGCCCTATCCTGTAATTTACGGACCATGATCTGGAAGCCACTTTACGCAGACGTTCCTTACTGTCACTTAAGCGGATTATTCGTTAAACTCAAAATGCAAGTATTCTCCGATGTATCGTAAACCATACCATCAGTGTAAAAGTCGGCCTAAAGTATTAGGACTTTCTCTGTTTGGCAGTAGATCGGATGCTTATAAACGTCTATTTTAGTCATATGTATGGCAGTAATAAACCATTCCTTAATCGATGCTTTACATCTTGTCTTTATTAACTAATGCATCTATGTTTTAAAATGTGTTTTTTTTTGGACCTTTATTGAAGTAATTAGTTATTGAAATTGGTTATATTTAATTTCTCAAAAAGATTGCTTATATAACATCAGTTGCAACCTGGTTTAAAAGAAACGGTTAAAGTCAAGCCTTGTACTAAAAGCGACAATGCGATTTTACAAATTGAATTTAGGTGAACTACAGTCTGTTTAATTGTTTAACTAAAGGATATTGAATTGTTTTCAGACAATTGTTGGCAAGTAGACGGTAAATAAATTGCATGTAGCATCGATTGATATGCGATCGCGTTTCGTAGTAATGTTGTGAGATGATCGTGCCGAAAAGGTTTCAAATACTCTTGCGGAAGATCAGAATAATCGCGTGGAATGTGTACGAAGGTCGTTTTGCCATCGTTGTAGCGCAGTCAGTCACTGGTATTATATCGTGGTCAGAAGCGAGTGCGCTTTATCTCCAAAACAAAAAACATCACACAAATACAAATTTTTACATTTCAGATACAGGTCACAGACACAGGCTGATATGTGGGCTCTTTTGCATCAAGCATCGGATGATGCCGCGAGAATAAAACTTTGCGTTATTAAGTGATTTTAAATAGTTTTCAATGAGCGTCGAATATGTTATTCTAGGCCAATCCAATTTTTCTTGGGTGTAGGTTTGGTTTGACTTGCAAATACAACGCTACACTTAAATGGAACAAGACAATTTCTTCTATCTGAATGTGACCGTGCGGCTTTGTGCGTTTCATACATGGCCATGTTCGGGCACCTCTTGTAATTTGTCATATTTGTATTGTATTGAACACTTTCAAGATAGTACTTTGTCAAATGACGGGTCGACGTAAAACATTGACGTTCAGAAGTTTAATCTGCTGGAATTGATTGTATAATTCATTTATTACTCACATCACAACTTTCTACTGTAACGATTCCAAACTGCATATTCGAGATGCCATATGTATGATGATGGTTTTATGCAATCACCAAGAAAATATTAACAGTTTTAAATTTAGAATAATGCCACACGCATCAATCGAATATAATGGCGTTGTGAGATCATTCAGTCTTTCAGATCGTTACGAAACATACGTTTATTTGCTTATGTTTGTTTTAATATACTGTCCGAGACAATTAACTCCTTTGATAAGTGAAAATAATCGCACACTTTTAAAAGTATACCACAATCTCAAAGATGGCAACAAGGCACACGTGTTGGCGGTTTTCAGAAATAAAATACACAATGATAACATCCCAAAATTAAAAATGTGCTCAGCAAACAAGAAATTAAACATACACGAAAATCTTCACTGTGTGAACTAATGATTTAGCAAAGCTAGGTAATTAAGATGTGCTTTTGGGTAATGAAAAAGCGGTACCCTCATTTATTTTACGAAAACGTCCTCAGGCCATTTGCTCATATGATTATTGTTTTCGTGGGAAGAAAAGATGTAAGTAACACGCGAAAATATGTCAATTTAGTTGCAATGACCTTTAAAACTTTGGCTTCAGAACACCTGGAAAATGGGTATGTGCGAAAGATGGAACAAATACGTACTTAAACGCGCTTGGGAAGATAAAGTGTGATGGTGGTTGTGAAGGTGAGCATTGAATAGAGAATAATAGGTGAGTGTTGATTATAGATCAGGTTTATCATGCGAGGCTTAGAAAACAAAAAATAACTTTTGCTCGTGCTTTTTCGTTTTCGTGCCTAGTATGATAAACCTGATTTATAATCAAAACTAACCTATTATTCTATTTATCCCACTTTTTTAATTCAGTAAACCTTTTTCTTTTAACAAAATTAGTTTTCATGAGTGTGTGTCGTACTTTGATAATGACTGTAGTGTAACCAAGTTCAGTGTATTACTCCGCGTTCCAAAAATAACTGCTGTTCAAATTGTCATTTTTGAAAATCAGAATATCGTACTGTGACAAAGAGTCGTGCGTTATTAATAACAATTTTATTCATATCGAATTGCATATCTAAAAGTTTTATAGCATCAATATAACATTTAGTTGTTATATACAAGGAACTACATTTGTATACAACGTAGCTTAACACCACACACAATTCACTTTCGAAATTCAAACTATCAACTAGATCACGAGGTGCAAAATATTTGCTTCTTTGTTATAATATGTGGTTATTTCGTGACGAAATAACAAAAATAATTGGATTTAAGCTAATTATACACATTACAATTTTGAATGTGGAAAGTGGCACCGAAGAATTGTGAGGCAAAGTTGTTCGAACAAGAGAAAGACATTTGCTGGTGAAGTGACTGGGTGGGGCGAACATCAATATCAACTTGTTCAACGGTAGACAGTGGTTGCGTAGGCTGCATTTCGGCCATAGTTTCAGTGCATGAAGGTGAACAAGAGGAAGCTGATAGGTTGTTACATTTACTGGACTGAGCAAGAATGTTGAAACACTTTTGCTCCTGTTCAACAGATATGGTGGAATAATTGGTTATGGACTGGACATTTGTGTGCCCTTTTATGGCCATGATTTCAGTGGGTGGAATGTTTGCATTTCGAAGTTTTTGGACCAGGAATTTGCGAACTGAGTAGTTTGTTATTATCTTGTGCTCGGGAAAGCCGGCGTCTTTTACCATGGCCTTCATCATCTGACCTAGCTTGTTGACACCCAATTGTTGACGCAAGAAATTGTTAGTATTGCCAGGTAGAAAGGTCTGTGCTGATCTGTGGAAAAATCAGATGGACGCATATTCGAGTACAGCTTGTAAATTAACACAGAATTTCTTGGTCCAGAAGTGCCGAACATCTTGGGAGACACTTTTCTTATGTCAGCGATGTTCTCTCCTGTGCGTGTTTTCGTTTGGCGCTCGTTTAATTCGAGATACTCCACACCATTCGAGTCTACACGGAGCCGGACGTCTCCCCACCTAACAAGATACAAGAATCCTTATTTTATGTCAGATATGAACAACAATAAAAGACAGCATTTAAGTTGAAGCGGATGTACTTTGTCAAATGGTGTGAAAAATAATGAGAAAAATTGATAAATATTTTGTGTGTTTGTGTAAAAAAAACTTTCTTACCGCAAATTGTATTGCTCTATGGTTCCTCGCAAGCCAAAACGAAGGCAGTTGTTCAACCAGATTGAATTTAACAAGGCCTTCGGAGACTCGGTGCCAATGATCCCCTTCTCCCAGAGCAGATCGATGTTGGTATCACTCAGCGGATGGGCCTCCCTAGGACGGTTTCCCTGACCCCAAATTGGTGATTTATATTTCTTATACTGTTTCATTTAACTTTTCGACTATATTTGTTAATACAAATTTATTATTTTAGTATTCTATCTTTCGTAGGCTTACAGTATTACTGTGTAATGTGACTTTTTGACTTTTATTTATTTATTGCAACTTTATGTCGCCAGCGTTATAGTTTCGTACAGACTACACTTTTTCCCAATTTTGTCATAAATGATACGTTTTCTGTTTAATATGTTATTTTGACAATTTCTTATAGTTATATTCGTTCATCTTAATTTTACCTGTTTCTTAAGCCTTTTTTTCTTTGCATTGTAGGTGTCCCTTGTGAGTGCAAATTGGGCTCCACTCCCCGTCACGACTGAACATCCATATCGATGTCGTTTCAGGTACCTGTCAACACTAGCGATGATGCTTGGTTCAAAATCTGTGCCATTTGACTTTTTAAGGGAAAACAGGAAAGTGGCCAAATGCTCATCAAGAAGAGTTGGTTCTATGTGGTGGACTTCTTTTGATTCAGCTTGTGACAATAGAAACCTTTTAAATGTGTGTATGTCAGACAAGGTCTTCGCTACAGACATTTATTTTCATTTTGGACAATGAAATCACCAACATCAGTGAGGTTAACATCTAAGAACTCTTTATTGTCAGGCATGTCTGGAATATGATTTAAAGTTGGGGGGATGGCATTGCTACTGAATGGTGCATCAGAACCAACGTTACTACTGGGGCTGGTTTCATTCTCAGTTGTCAATTCAATCTCATTTGTAAACAAAATACATGGATCAAACCCATATTGTTCCTGGAACTGGCTTGGTGTTAATTCCATTGTTTCAGTTGCTTGTTGCTCATTTTCATTATTTAATTCATCCCAAATTAATGAGAAATTGGCTTTGCTAAATTCGTCAGATATTTTGAGGTGTTACAATTTCGCAGACGATTGTTTTCTATAGTCAAAGGGGAGCAGCTCGAACTGACTCCGTCAAAGGGGAGCAACAACAACAGAACCTATTCGCAACATAGTGTTAAATTTATCTTAGCTAATACTAGAAGTTTAATGACAATAAATGACAACAAACACGTTTTTTACTACTTGTATTTACTTTAAGGTAATTAAAATTGAAAAACATTTGAGATTGTTTTTATTATTGATGCACTTGGCAAATACAGGTGACGAGGTGCGTTGGAAAAAAGTAGTTCCGGTTCGGCAGTTGATTACGTCATTTCGTGCCGTTGATTATAGCCGTGCCGTTGATTATAGCCGAAATTTAATAAACACGGCTTTAAAAAACCGAATTCGCTGTTAAAGTGGGATAAACAAATATACACGATATCGTTTCGTTTCTTAGTTATTTATGTTTTAACATCAAAAAAAGAATAATGGTATACAGATGTTAACTAATTTAGTTTTTCTGTCAAAATATGAAACCCTTTACCATTCACAATGTATTATATGCAAATTTGCTACACTATTTTCAACAACATATTAGTCAATCCCGTAAATATAATACCATTTACAGTATTAATATTGCGAGTTGAGAACATACCTTGTTCATTTTTTGTATTAGTTTGTGTAAGTGTAGTTAACTTAATTTTGAGCATTTCCAGCTAATTGTGTCCTCAAATGTGTTTCAAAACGAAATTGTCAAATTGAATGTATACACGTTAATAAAAGTTTTGTCACTATTGCTTTTTATAATAATACTAGTATTATTATATTTTATTTTATATCCATGATCCTTATATTCAATAAAACATTTTAAGCGGACATCTGCAAATGGGGATGGAAATGCGGGAGCAGTTTCCACAATGGCGAGTACATCAAAGCGGACTTCGAAGGGTTTGTTTTCGCCATGTCCCAAGCAATGCAACTGTCACAACTTGCGCATGTAAAGTGGATAACAGCTTTGATGCTGGAATTGGATAAGCAATACAATCCACAGGATTATGACTCCTCAGAGCTGTGTTAAAAGGTATAATTTTTATTTTAAATAGTAGCGTTGACAGTTTTTCATAATTGCTTCTTTATAAATCATTGTATACGAAAATACACAATCAGACGTAAGTATATTTTTTACAATTAAATCGTGGATTTACAAACATACTGAAAGCAACAGCGAACGACGAAATATACAGTTTTACGTTTTATGGGCAATTACAATTAATTACTGCGGTTTCTTTTATGCTTATATCAACGATTAGGTTTATTTATTAGTTGAAAGCGTTTATTTACATGAGAATCTTAGCTGATGGTATTTTCTGACGAAGTGGGCTGTTTGTGAAATGTACATTAAAATGTCATTTATTTTTAGTCATTGGTATCAGAAAATACACAAAGTCTTTGTTCGGAATTTAAACAGTGTGCTGGTTTCTAAGATCAGGTTCAGAGCAATCGTTGGAGAAGCCATGTTAATGCCGATGAAGATAAAATAGCTATTTGGCATACACTTGACGATTCCTAATATGCGTCAAATTGTTGCGATATGTATCTTCATGGACATTACCTCGTAATCTAAGTCTTAATGTCATGGAATAAAAATAACTTATTAAAATACACGTAGCAGTAAATGTTTCTTTATAGAACTGGATAAACATTATGCTTGATCGTTTTAAGTCGAATAAACGCTTCCTTCAAAAAGTGTACTCATTAAACAAGTGTACATATTTGTATTTGATCAAAGCGTTGAGTACCTTATACGTGTGCCCTTTGCATTTTTGAATCAAGGAGGTCACGTTTTGCGTTTAAGTTATTTTTTGTTTCAAGGAACATTCGTTTGATAATGAATCAATCTTAGGCAGAAATTTTCGTCCAATGTTGAGCCACACGGATTCCATGCGTCGTACATGGGATGACACAATATGTACCTACATACGCCATTTATTTCCACGACGCGCCTCAGAGTGCTGTTCATTTATAACGTATCTCATTTATTCGATATTATCGGACATTTTAAAATTAGTATTTATCGATGACAGAGTATTTAGTGTTGCAGAAAATATATGATAAATACAGCTCGAATCAATTGTTCCGACATTATTATGATCGACGTTAATAACAAACACGCTCGTTAGTATGATTAAATTGTATTTTTGTTTTTGTTTTATTTGCGGCATGCATGATTTTAAAAATCATTACTGTATATGAAAATCAATATGAAACTTGCACGGCCTAAGAAACACTCCAATAAATCTAAACAAAAAACAAAAGTCATAAATGTAAATGGAAACGAATATGAAACTTGCACGGCAAATGAAACACTCCAATAAATCTAAACGAAAAACAATTGGACCCATGAAACTGCGCGATTCCTTAGTCTAGTCCAATGATAACACTCTATCGTTAGAACTCTAGGATCGTTGTTTCTATTCCCAATTCAACCCTGGTCAGGAGGTAAAATTGATTTGCATTATAGACCGAGGCATTGTTAGGACTCACATATCTCTTTGATACTCAACTTTTACTCTTTCTAAACTAACAAGTCTTCTGGAGACAAGAGCTTCAATGAACAATTCCAATCCGCTTAATGAAATGTGCACCACATAACAATAAAACTTTCCAGGAAAATGGCTGTCACATAGTCCGGATTCAGGCACCTTTTTGGAAACATATTTGTCAAAAAGCAGAGATGCAAACAGAAACAAAATGCCAATGGAAGTTACAAATTGTCACCATAAGATGCGTTTGAAGAGTGGCAATAAGAATTGTTCACAACTCAATTAAAATTATAGTTAATGGTTAAATACAAGTTAATACAAAAAATCAATAGTTCGCGCAAGAAATAAATTAAAAATGAAACCAGAGAGTTATTGTTCTTTGGCATACTCTATGGGGCCTGCTTTCAACACAGGGACTTTAACTAAAAAAACATTATAATAAAAAGAGAGTTATACATTTACTCTCAATATTTTCTATCAGTAGGAACTAAATTCATTGCCATTTGATTCTCTAAGAAAGGAATACAGTTCCTAACAAGATACGACAAGTACGGACGTACGAACGACCGGACGAACTGACACACGAACTTATGGATGGCCAAAGCGATACTTATAGCCTTGTTTCGTGGAATTAACACAGTAAAAATAAGCATACGGAAAATTGATATTGATATAGCGGATATTTGTTCGTGTGATCATAGAAAATATATTTTCACGAGTAGCGCATAAAATATTATTTTTATTTGATCACGATTGAAATAACAAACGATCTTACACTGACATGAGCACATTTACTGTTTCTTTTATGCCCCCTTTTCAAAAAAATAATAAACAGCTGTTTCCTTTTCGCTTAAAAGTTACCCTTTCTCCTGTGGCGTGACTCAATACATTTCAATACACAAAATGACGTCATATGTGTGACAAAATGACCAGCGAAATTCTGTAGTTTTTACAATGTAAATACACGGTGAAAAAGCAAAGGATAAAAAGAAAAATTGTTGTATGGAATGTCGATTTTAATTTACTCGTGAGCATAGAAAATATATATAAAATTATTAATGATAATCTAAAAATATAAAAAGTATTTCAGAAAATGTGTTTTTTTCAACGGTGAAAATAACATTTTTTTTATTTTCACTGCTGTTATTTCACTGCAGAAATTGCATATTTTAGTATTAGGTATAAAAGAAGAATGGCTATTGTTAAGAGTTTCACTAAAAAATTTCAGGTATACATCATTCAAATGATAACACGTTATCATACATCACATAAATTATATAAAAAAATCGCTATTTTTTTGCAACTATTCTGATCCTGATTCTGATCCTGGGAGAAGTGTGACATATAGTATTTTTAGGCTCGGGTTTAAATAATGTTATAACTTTTTGGTACGCACGCTTTAAGTGCCTTAGGTGACGTTATGGTAACTTTATGGGATATGGCAGTTTTTAGCTAGTATGTACTGCTCGTGTACGTTAAGCATTACTTTCAATAAATTCAGTTTAAGAAAATTAACCTATATTTTATGGAGCAAACTAGCAACATATATCCTGATAAAGAGCAGTAGTTGAGTTATTTCTTTGTTTGTTTTTTTTTAAATTATAACCTAAATGATTATTGTGTTAAGAAATGAAGAATGTTTCCCCCAAATGAAATGGGTTCTAATACGCGAGGCTAAAAATACCCTAATTCAATTTTTCCTAGAACAAGCAGGTTACCGTACGTGTTGCTAAGAATTCCAGCGCATTTGCAAGCTTAATTAAAACGGAAAATTTGACAGTAGAAATGCATGTTCCAATTTTATATCGAAATTTGCTGCATAGTTTGTTCTCATTTTTGAAATTTCAATAATTTCGCAGTTGTTGAATGCTATATTTATATCTTCCACAAGATTTAGCGATTTTTTTTATGACGGACATCGATTAAGTGTTACAAAACACATTCGCTTTACCAATAGTTGAGTCCTGTATAAAGAAAAAAGGTATTTATTGTCGTGTCTTATGGAAAAGCAAATGGTTAAACAAGTCAAAATTTCGTATGTCCAGGAAAAGTTTTTGTTTATCTGTAAACATATCATATTCGCGTTTTGGTTTTTCTCCATAAAAATCATCTTTAAAAATGCATGACGTACAATTGATACAAAAATTGACGCATTCTTTTAGTAAAATTCTGCTGTATCCGTAACTATACAGCTTGCTGCGTTGCAAATAATTCAATTAAAATATACACAAGTCATATAACGACGCGAGAGTTTTATACAAGTCAGATAATTTCATGTGGATAGTTGAAACGTAATGAATGTACATACGACATTTAAACTATTGGAAATCACCACTTTTCTGTGCCGATTTGCTCATACGAAAATAAACACATTGTGTAAGTTCTACAAAAAAACGACAGGCATGTTACATCTAAGACATTAAAAATCAGTCACCATATCCAGGGACAATTACTTTAATGCATACAAATCTGAAAATAACATTTTCCAGCATCCGCCGTTAAAATATGCAAACTTTGACGGTTGGGCACAAATAAACTTAATCTCTGTTGACATTGGAGTCGGCGAAGGGGAGGGGGGTTGTAATGTTCGGAGAAAGTCTTTATTTAAAAGTAGATAAAAGTGATCAACCCTGTACCGTTACTCGGTCCAATATTGAGCATCCGAAATATAATGTAAAGTGGCTAAGGCATTTGAAATATGCATTTACCTATTTGTAAGATTTTTTTATAAGAGTTATCTATTGTGCTTAAGCATTTTCTAAATACTCAATAAAAAAATGACTTGATGCACACTGCAATATATAAACTCTATATCATTCAATTCCAATTGGTAATTGCTTTAATTTGTTACATTTTATAAATTTCTTATTGCACTAAGAACATCTATGAGGAAGAATTAATATTTTGTGACAAGTTTTTAATAACGTGTTGTCTTGTCCATAAGTGTATGAGTGTTATTCACATATCATGTTCACATTATCTTAATAAATACTGTAGCATTATAGGTTTATATGTCGTTTAATTCATTAACAACTCGCAAATCAAACTTAAACAAATATATTTGATATTATTGAAAGGTACATCAGACTTTTCATGTACACACATTTTTTTTATTATTCTGATTTAAATACATAAAAATTACGTTACTAAATATGGCAAATAATAGTTTAATACATGATATGTATGTGTAAGTTTGAATCCAAATGTTATCTATTCACAAACATTGTCATTCATACACAAGAAATAGTCAACTAAACAAATCTAATCTTTACTTAAAGTCCCGTTCATATCTGTCCTCTGTAGATAAAACCCTCTGAAGTGAATTCAAACGAGTACAGGATTAATTCAACCTTAACAATATGGGCGGTGTTATAAGTTTAATACGGCGGTTGATGAACCCAGTGTGGTAAGCTGCATTTTATGTTATACTTTGTACTAGATACTGAAATGCCAAATAATTCATAAATTATTTAAATCATGCATGATTGAAGCTAATATGAATTACGTCATACATGATAAATATGGAAGTATAAAAATAGGATACATTTTATTATGGCACGTTAACACTTAATGTATTAACAGCAAAAATGCAAAGACTAAACGAGTGGCAATATATTGCATATGAACTTCTAGGTTTGTGACGTTTCCGGTACGAGGCTTCAGAGGGCTATTTGTTCTTTTCAACAAAGGTTACACCAAAGCGTAAGTTACATTTAATGGTTTGTGTTGAGTGACACCGATTGTACGTTCAGTAGATTTTTTATACCTGCTATGCGGGGAATATAAATACAAATGTGTGACTCTAAACACGTAAACGAGCTCGGTAAACTTGCTTTCGAGGTTTTTCTGATGGATTTTTCAATGGTTGAATAACCAAATAGCCACACATTTATTTCGGGCGATATCAATAAGACTACGTTATGTGCATAACATGTGAAAACATTTGTATTGGCAAATCTTAGTATTTGCATAACATGTGGAAACATTTGTATTGGCCTATCTTAGTATTTGCATAACATGTGGAAACATTTGTATTGGCAAATCTTAGTATTTGCATAACATGTGGAAACATTTGTATTGGCCTATATTAGTGTATGCATGCACACAAACGCAACTATACGCGAAAACAGAAACCATGATTTTTGGAACAGTTTTGGAGCGTAATTCTACAGTTGTAAAAAAAAACACCCTATTGCGTTACACTTGAACATCTTAACTGTTAAGGTAAATATAAAATGTACTTATGCATCGTTATTACGGCGATTAAAATGTGCAATCAAAACAAATGCTACTATGTAACTGGCATTTTATAAATATTCATTTGTTATAAAAGATTATCATGAATTTTGCATACATTGTGATCTCACTAAATGGCATGTTTAACGTATGAAAATTATTTGAGATGTTTGGCTCAATTTTGTTTAAGGTCGATTTTTGAAATAATAATACTAAGCGTTGTTTCGACATTATATAAATACTTAAATGGGAAGTCTTTTTAGAAAGACGTAAAGCCTGAATTAAAATGTCACTACAATGCTTTATAAATGAAAGCGA
>NC_068362.1:13781887-13819387 GCF_020536995.1 Dreissena polymorpha
TGCTTTGCAAAATAAATATTTCGAGAGTAGTCAATATCAACACTAATTTCCCCCCCCCCCCCTTAAGTTTGTGGCGATTCATTTTTTTCTATATTGAGATCTACTTATCAGATAAATATATCATGCATCACGTTAAGTAGATTTGAGCCTTATATCTGATGTCTTCGCGTGTGTCTGCATCACATCCGCCTACTGTTGGTAAATTAAAGTCACTCTAAAGTGATTAAAGGGGCCTTTTCACAGAGTTTGGCATGTTCTGAAGTTTGTCATTAAATGCTTTATATTAATAAATGTTAACATTGGATATAAAAAGCTCCAGTAAAAAAAAATCAAGAATATCATTTAAAAAAAGAAAAAAAGTTACCCTCAGCAGGGCTCGAACCACTGACCCCTGGAGTCCTGGAGTAAAAAGTCTCCGACTTAGACCACTCGGCCATTCTTCCGGATACAATATTAGGTGTATTTTATACTTCATATAACCAATTCTCGTACTTTCACAAAATATAACGACAACAACAGAACTCTCCAAATGACAAATTCGTTTCGCGTTGCAACGCTTTATAATTTTCGGGTTTTTTAATCGTCACAAGATGCATATATGGCTATTTAAGAGCATGGTAAATGTTCAGTATTACTGTTTCCTCACAAATATCATAACTAAAACGAAAATTTGCGAATATGAAACAACTTTTTTCAATTTTGTCAATTTACCCAAACGTGAAAAGCCCCCTTTAAGATATGAACTGTGTAAGAGTATGCATTGCATTATTATAAGATATCAGATAATTGATTGCGCAATTTGGTATTACTTTAGTTTCGTCATGATGTGTCAAACTCGGTATATCGATTTTTTTTTAAGTTTTACTTGTTGTGTTTTTTGTTTTAAAATTTAAAATTTGCACATTATGTTGGTATAAGTACATTTCAAATATTATTTTGAACTATATGTAGGTGTACCTTTTAAATTAATGATTTTATATGACTTAATTGTGCAGGACAATTAAATCTCGACTTACTTCGTCTGTAGATAAATAAAAAATTTCTTCGCGACTAATGTGTTTAAGGCAAATGATGAATTGTTTAAGCATAATAAGACAAGACATGCCATTCGATATAAAATATAAAATAATGATTAAAGCTGGGGTCAACGCCTGAGATGGTCAGCGCATATTGTATTTATACCGGATGATGAGATGGTCTAACTACCAGAATTGATCACAAGACACACATTTAAATAACTGTTAACTTATAACATGAAATAATTAAAAGTTTACGTGTAATCTCTTCTTGTTAACATGATTTCTGATCTTGCTAACTGCAATCTGCATCTTAAGTAGAAGTAGACATATAATGCGTAACAATCTTTATTACGAAACGTAGATTTATATGCATTATACTCATTTTGCGCATAATCGATATTGAACAGCCATTAAATTAGTACTTTTAAGGGAAATCGTTTACACATGGGAAGGCTGCTGCAAAGTAATTAACTGTGCCAACTATCTCAAAACTCTTAACATATTGGAAATTGTGTTCACGCAGACGACTGGCACTCGGCGCTTGTCATCCATTGCGGAGGGAAATATGATGATTCTGTTTTCACAGAGCATGTCTACTTTTAAAACATATGTATGTCTATACCAGTGTAGCAATTTTAATCACTATTACCAATTTCAAAAGAGCAATCAGGGATGACGAAAAACGTATGCCAAAACGGAAACACAACGGGGACAACAGTCTCAAGCCAGAAACACAAACTGAAAACCCCGCAAAGCGACAAGAACATAATGATACAGTCGATGAAGCCAGAATACTTGAAGCTGCAGAAACTCAACTGTACCAAAGCCAAATTAAACTTCAACAACAACGAACACTTGAAGGTGACTTAGCAAACATATGTGCTTTTGTATTATGTTTAAATCATCAACATACTGTATCAAACTGTACACTGTAAACCGGTAAGACTTATGTAAGTTAGGACTTGGAACATGAAAATTGCATTTATGTATCTTATCAATCGAAAAAGCTGTCAATTTAAACAAAACAATAGTTTTAATAGAAAATCAAGCGCTCATCCTTATGTAAGGTTTTAAAATATATTTAACATGAGCAATGTTTTACTTAGCTTTCACAGATTTATTTCCAAAATGCACACTATTATTTAAGGCCAACAAGACGATTTCCTGATTGTTATAAATGTCCTTTATCATGACATAATATAATTATACTAAGGTGGGTAATGGTATATTTGATTTCACAAATGACAGCGTGGTTGAAATGGAAGTGAGGTATGAGGTAAATTGGTATTACATTTTGAAAGATTAATGAAAATATTTTTATAAAGAAACACATTGAATAACGTTGTGATGTGCAATTGTATGTATGTGTTGCAGCAAGCAGACAGATGCTTTACGGTGTTTACGGAAATTTGGTAGCTATACTTGAAGAATACGAAGCAAGGACCCACAATGGTACACCGCTGCCGAGATCAAACATTACTTTACCAGATCAGTCCACAAAATCACTCGAGGATGTACGCATGTTTTTCACGTATTTTGTTTTAATTTGCATACTGTAATCTATATTTTGTCTTATAATGCTTAGATGTTCGCAAACAAATATGGTTTTAATTTAAAGGTTGAAAGCATTGTTCAAGGGCAACTGCTTGCGTTTCAAATGCAAAGCAAAGCGTGTCATCCCGATGTAAGAAATGAGGTTAACAAAGATTTGAGAAAAAAAACTCTTATATGGGCTGCCGTGAGGGAGGAGAAAACCTTAGAAATGCAAACAACGGACACATTCATATGTCAACTCTATAAAATACTTGCCAAAGGAAAGACTCGTCATGAAATTCTTGAAAATAGAAGGTAAATACGTTAATTTAGTTTGCGGTTGTCGATACATGTATAACCCCATCCCATCTTTGTGCCGACCGACATTTTTGTTAAAATTTGTCAAAGGCTTAGTTAAAAAATCCTTAACGCTGTTTGTTTTAAAGGGACATCGTGTGTTTGGAATTGTTCAGACGCGTTAATAATGTATACTTTGGTTCACATTAATTCTCACAAAGATCAACATAAACCATACGTGAACTTTATTTAAATAGTGTTCTGACGTGAACATATGCACTGTTCAGAATCATCATTGTTAAACGGATGATTTGTCCTAATAAGTACTTTGATCAGATTAAGTCTGCATATTTCTCAATACAATGCGAGGGCTTTCGTGCTTTCATGTCCTTCACAAAACTCTGATGATGTTAAACGCAATAATCAATTAACATTATATTTATTATAAATAAACTTTGACTTAAACTTATCTAAACTTATTAAACACGCAATGCCCTTTAAATCCTGGAAAATGTATTGAACGTCATTATAGCAAGAGAAGGTGGTCATGCACATAACACTTTGAGTATTCGAAAATAATTATGTTATATACACTTCAGTTATAAAAATAAACTAGCGAGGAACTCTGCAAAATTGATATGTGGGTTTGACAATATACTTATTGATAAAATATTTAAATTTTAAATGTTTTGCACTTGTTCATTGCGTTATACAATAAAAGAGATCGAGTCGGACGTTTGTAAAAACGGTTTATGTTTGTGAACTAATTTAAATATTGTAAGACGAACAACAAGTTGATAACCACGCTTCATAGATTCGATAGAGTGTAACGAACATTATGTACGAATTTAATGTTTTTTACATCAAACAATTGCGAACTGGTCTGACCTATGGACGAGCATATGGACGAGCATTTACTTAAAATACTGTAATTTTTGTATGCATTATTTGTCTACTCGTTTTAATATTTTAATATTTTAATAGTATTGTTGTTGAGAAAATTCACACAATAATAAACTAAGACATAGCGAAAGAAATAAATAAGACTGTGAAAATTCTTCCCGGCCAGCCCTTGAACATTTATTTAAGGAATGATTATATTATAAAATGTTTGGTCGTTATGCTGTTTTTTGCCGTATCCCAAATATTCCAGTTATATCATCGCGGCCAGTTTACCAACGCACAATATTTAACTTACTGGAACTATAATTAAAAGTATTTTTGAACCATTAATTCAACATGTTTAGTATTTGGTGTGAGTGTTAAACATGTGATAACATTAGTACTGTTGATTATGCAATTTATTAGGCAGTCGGATTCGATCAAAACAATAAAAGACACACTCCCGCATATTATGCAAGGTAAACATGACGCCGCTACTCTAGATGAATCGTTTAAGAAGGATCCTGGCAAGAAAGCATCCAGTCCTCAAACTAGGCTTGCTTACGCGGACAACTCTTTCAAGCTAGGTACGTAAATGCCGTAAATGGACTGTACTTAAATTGAACTAAATGTAAATAAATTATTCAACCGACTTTAACCTACTTTAACAAGATAGAGGGCATTTGTTCTTTTCATAGCATGATCGAATTCTATTTCAAAATTTAGTGAAACAAAAAAATAACAAGTTGCTACGAGTTACCATATACGTTTTCTCAAATAATGAGTAAATTGAATATTCGGTCATTCACCGAAAGTAACAAAGTTTATTATTATTCTAATGCTTAAAGTTGCTGAATCTGTATCTTTTAAGAAAATGTCCATGACATATTTTTATACATAAACAAATAACTCGAGAACTACTTTAAATGATTTGTGTGCATATTATGTAATGATAATTAGGTGTGTGTTTCAAATGCGTTCATAACGTTTCAAGAGTCAATTATTCATGTTAATGTTTTTTTTAAGTATCGTGGGGAAGAAAGGTTTCATTCTTTATGCGTCGATGATGCTAAATATTTAGTTTGGTTGATATTGTTCATGATATTATGGTAAATACATGTGTGGATACTATGCAGACATTTTCTATTGTACTAAAACAATGCTGACACTGGCAAACCGATTGTATTCACTGAAAATTATGCATCTTTCTTATATGTCCTCTTTATTATAATATAGAAATAATGTTTAAGCGAATTGATCGAACTTTGTTGCAATCATGAATTTCCATGTTCCACTAAAAGCAAGTCACATTAATAAAGTTAGTTGACTTGTTCGAATAGGTAAAATAGTTGATCATTTCTAACACAGGTGCATCTCGTATGAAACGTAAAATGCCCGATTTCAGTCATGACCTTGATACAGACGTGGAACATTTTCTGCTGGATGAACCAGATAGCTACAGATGAACTTTGATTAGTTCAGGTCCTAACATCGATTGAACTATATTGTTTCTTTAATATTTATGATGTGTTGCTATCATCTTAAATATATTAAATATATACGGATTAAGGGCTATATTTTAATTTCCTAACACAATTTATAATATTTAGAAGTTTTTAAATTTAATATGAAGGACATTGTATTTGTAGATTGATTTACTTTAAGTGAATAATTAGTTATAGCAAAAATATATGTGTGATTAATCAATATGCTTTTTTCCATGTTAGTGGACCCATAATTTAAAGGTGTTGCAACCTAGCATTAGACTAATTAGTACAATCTATATCTAGCATACAAAGTTAGAAGAAAGAAGTGATGATGACAAAGCACAGTACATAATCATTTCTCGTTAAAACTCCTATTGAGTCGTGCATTTTACAATTATTTTATGATAAAAAGGGTTTAGCGTCAACAAAGCATCTTTAATATGTGTCATCATCTTCCAAAAATAGAGTTTACTGTTCAAATGGTGATTTTATTGTTTGTCCGTGTGTCTATTTAAACTTGTTCTTGCTGAATGGTTCAAAGAACAATAGTAGCTATTATTTGCATAATTTGATTAATGACTGAGTTTAGAAAATCTCTGAATGAACAGTAGTATATATGCAATGGTTCTTGTAGATAAAGCATCACATAACATTAGTGTTGTGGGACGTTTTGATTATGATCATGCAGCTGTCGACGATTTATCACAAAAGAGTTACCTGTAGTATTGCAAAGAGTACACTAATACCGTTGACGAACTACATGGCCACATGAACAGTTCATACTGAAAAATAAGTAAAACGATATTTTGTGCGATCGAATCTACAAATAAATTATTCAAGAAATGAATCATGTATATAACTATATTAAAATTCCACTAATTATTTACTCGACATTAAACCTATAACCTAAACGTGCAAAAATGTTAATTTCTAAAAAAAACACACTGTGTTTAAATTTAAGCATGAGTTGAAGGAATGACAATCAAAAAAACAAAGTTTTGTACTCAGGTCTAAATACAAAGTTGTATGCTTTAGCTGGAGTTTTACTTCTTTATTTTGTCATAATATTGACATATTAATTAAATATAGAGCTTACTTTATCTTCAGCAAAATCCATAAAAAATGGATTTCTATATTTTAAAATTTAAAACAAAAGATATAACAAAGGTCCAGAACTGCAAACATTTCTTAAACTGATAGATTAATAGTTTAACTTGTTTTACTTAAACAAAAACTTGAAAATCAAACGGAACTTATTGATGAAAACAACAAACTGAATACAGCAAATATCAAAAATCTTTAGCAAAAAGAAACAGCACCCATATTATGTACATTTAAGACTCATTATTTGTCAGATCTTATTATGTCAATGTCGTTTTTTTAATTATAAACTGATTATTAGGATCAAAATATACTAATTTAACACCTATTCATACTTTACAAATGTACTGTCAAGTTATATGTATTACTGTTGCTTTATTACGAAGATCGAATCCTAATAAGTAAGTGTAAGATGTTTCCCAATAAATTGCCCCAAAACTGTAAACACTACTCATGATTTACAATCTAAAAAGAAAGAAAAACATTGTGTTTCTTTAATTTAAAAGCTATATACTGTACTATTCACAATTTCAAAAAATCTTAAACTCCAATTCGAAATTGCGACATTGACACCTGCATATATGCATGCATCATTTAAATTGATTTTATCATACACGTGTATGCATGTTTTCACTTTCAAAATTATTGATGCGTATATGTACATACTTTACAAATACAGTGAGAATGATAAAAACATAATCACTGCTGATAAGAAAGTAATAGAAACACGTAAAATATAGAATAGACAGGGGTTTCGCAGACTGTGAGGAAAAGACAGATGGAAAAAAGTTATTTGTAGGTTATTGACAATATGGAGTAATATATTAACAAATTTAAATCTACACACTGCATAGTTTTGGTACTAATTTATTACACAATATTTTAAAAATTTATCAAATATGTTTACTTGTCAATGTCTTAAATTACATGTCCATGCTACAATATTACTATGTATTAAGTGAAAACATATATAGGAGATTATGCATATGAATCTAATTATATATAGATCCAAAGATATGTTAATCAAAATATAGTGTATGTTGTTTTTTTCATTTTGAACGATAATCTTGTAGAATATTGTTGTTGAGTTTTGCAAAAAGACTCAACATTAATTTACAACTACTTGTGATCATGACATTTATTCTCTCTGTATGTGTATAATGAATTCTTGTATCTAATAAATATTCTGCATAATTGATAAATACATGCATTTCATTTATTATGACTAATTATATGATGTAGCCGGAATTTCGATCGTTTTTTTGTCATTTTCGCTGAGAATCGTGATGATTTTCCCATTTCCGCCATCTTTAAATAGTGATGTATGCAAAGCGTGTGCAGAAATCAAAGCGTTTGGGGAAAAAATCCATGACATTAGGTAAAATCAATCTAGCAGAAAGGGTCGATATTTTGCAGGCCTCAATGAAGGATTTAATTTCTTATCAATTGTTTTCTACATTGTATTCATCGAACTTCAGAGCAAGTTGGAAAAGCATCGTGGAGTACATACTCTTGATTAAAAACCGTACATGTGAACACATCTTTTTGTGTTAGAATCCTTTTCAATCCGAGAGTATACTGAGGTAATGTGTATTTAATTAGTATACTATTGACTAATTACACATTACAAAATCGTATTAAGGACCTGTACAGCAAACATCGCGGTATGTTTTTTTTTCAATTGTCTTTGCCACTGTTTGCAGCATGTTGAAACCACTTATCACGACGTGTATTTCTTTGTTATCAAATGATTTGATAGTTTATTTGTGCATTTACACGCTTGAAATAATTGTTGAAATCGATTACAATGATATGCTTAAATTTATATATTACGAAATTAAAGTAAAAATGCTCTCAACAGATATAAAAATATATTAAACCAACATTTTAAATATAGCCAACCCTGTCCATGGCAAATGAAAAGTATCAGTCCATATAGACCGCCGCAAATGAAAGCGTAATAGTCATGAATATATGTTGTACATGTGGGCCTAATGCTAAAAATTAACTGATATGCTCGGCTTATAAGAGTTTCTCAGCAATCAATCAAGGAATGTATGCGTGTATTTTGTGCTTCGCGTCCCAGTTGTATTTTGACTAATGCTTTGAACAGCAATGTCATTTGTTTTAAGATATTGATGTACTATTTTTCGTTGCAGACGGTGTTGTTTACATATATTCATTATTGTAATCCCTCCTGATTTGTATACAGTAATCAAGTCATGGCTTGTGTAACTGATATACGGTTTTATTTAATTGCAATATCCACACACTGAAATTTAAATCAATACACGACTACACGAGGTGTTTCATACTAATTTTTGTTTGATAAAGTTCCTGACTTACTCAATTACATGTTAAATGACATACTGTTATTATCCGATACAAGGAAACGCTCGTCTTATGCAATTAAACATGCGTTTGGGAAAATTAATGTTTACATGCGAGACCTACACTCGTTTAGTTATGGTTAATATAAACGATTGAAATCAAGTTTACTAAAATGTCTTATTGTTTGTTTTCTAGATTATTGTGTAAACTATAACTCATTTAGCATATTTTGAATTCACAAATCTATAAATTGAACGCACATTTTTATATATTGATTATAATATATGTGCTGTGTTATAAATAAGTCAATTAGTCCTTATCTAATCAATACTTAACATTAAATTTTATTCCTATCGTTTATTTCTTAAAACCTTTCTGTGTTAGGTCATTGGTTTTTCCAAAAGTCATGTGCAAAAATTACATCTTCCCAAAACAACGTTTACATGTATTATAATGTATATATAATATATTTAATTACGAATTGTTTTAATAGAATAGTACAATTTCTATACAATCACATAAGTTCAAACACAAGGTAAACAGTTTCTACTCATCAATTTAGGCTATGCATTTCCTCGTTTCATCCTTGATCTTTAACATAAAAAACTAAGCAAATTCAGATTATACTGACTAACCTGATTACCATGTATTTACTTCATAGATTGCATGTGTCTATTTTATTTATGTACCAGTATTACCAATGTTTATTTATATGTTTAAAAATTAAGAATTTTACGAATTATGCGTATACACTTGGTATAGTTGGCTTCTGAATAATTTGCACAATATACCAGCAAATCCGTATAGCGACTACTTATGTAGACCAAACCCTAGCAAAAGGTAAGAGGCTTTTGTTATTTTTTTAATGGTATAAATTTCCCAATTAAAACAACTATACTGATTGAATGCATGTCCTACTGATGCCCAGCTTACCGCAAATCATACGCACTCGCTTATCGATTGGAAGATCCAAAGGTACATTGCTCACCCACATTGGTTATTCACAAATCTACCGTAAATACTACCTATATTCTGGTACGTTTTTACCCGTGTGACAATTACAAGCATATCTGCATTCCTAGAACTGTAATATTGGCGGAAGGGTGTGTAAACATTATCTGGTGTTTTTCGGCCCCTGTTATTTACCCTTGATAATGATTAAACACAATCAAGTTTCATGAAAATTGGACAACCGATGTCGCCCTTACAGTTATTACATTGTAATTGCTGACAACGCCCGAAGGACGACGAACGACGCCAAAAAATGAGCTTAAAAGAGACCAATAATTCACAGACTACATATTTCACGAAATGTATTTCCCCACGGTCATGTTGTTGTTTCCAATTGGCGCCGTAACAATAGGTTTACCGAACGTGCAAAAAACAAACACTGACGCCAAACATGTTTTCATTGGCTACTGATGGTTTTATAGAGTTACATACTGTTTTACTTAGTATAAGCATCAAATTATTTGTTTATCATTAAGATTCATCATGTAAACAGCTGATTAGATGCTGAATGTAAGTATTGAAGTGGAGACAACAACATGAAGCCACGTCAAATGTTCAAGGTTACCATGGTGTGATTCTTTAAGAAAGAGGATGCCCTGTTCATGTTTAGTTTCGCAATACACCCGACTAGATAAGTACATATCCAGACCAAATCATTACATTATTATTAACACAGTTGACATTTTTATTTGCCTGACTATATTATATACAAATATGAATTTAAACTAGCTTAATTACATGTTACTAGCCCCTAGTGTTCGTGCAAGTGGTCAGCTTGAATATTGCTATATGGTCTTTGAGGTTTTCACAGTACACTTTAGAAAACACTTTAAACAAACACTTCAGAAAAATAAAATCATTTAATAAGACAGTGTGTTAGTTGTCTGATGGACAGTTAATAATTGACTTCACGAATAATGGGCGTTGCTTTTTCTTCTTCTAGGAATACAAACTTTTAAAACATGTGTGCTACATATACTTAAACACTGAACGCATATGCTTAATTTATACGCTTCTATTGTTTCAAAGTATTGACAACAACTTGCATTCAAGATTTCATGATTATTAATAAAAAATATTTTATCACAATTAATGTTAAATACAAGACCCAAAACACCCAGTCAATGTTCTGACCACCTCTTTTCTTCTGACAATCAGTTTAAATGATAAAAACCAGAAATTAAACCGATGATAAAACTAACGCATATATGTATATAAAATTTAAATACATATACTTCACTGTCTTCAGTTTACTTGAATTTGCATTTTTAACAAATCGTATTACAATCTCATATAGGTCTATGTAGAAATTCTCATTCAGCTATTTGTTCTTGGATTTTGTGAACAAAAGGGAAAAACACGTATAAAAGTACATGTTAAATGTTGATAGTTGTTAACACATGAGGCAGTCTTTTGGGAAAATAAAATGAAATGCTCATGCACATGGATTTTGTGAACAAAAGGGAAAAACACGTATACAAGTACATGTTAAATATTGATAGTTGTTAACACATGCGGCAGTCTTTTGGGAAAATAAAATGAAATGCTCATGCACATCAATACCCCGGCAGTGACCAGACATTGTTGGTTGTTGTTTTTTCGTTCGATATATTTTATTATCCTCGTACATAGTTGCGTGAGGGTCAATGGTATCCCACTCCACACCGTCCATGATTTTCAAGCATGTATACATACTTAAACACATTTTAAACATTTGCTCATCAGTAACTTATACATTATAATACAAACAATATTGGTTTAGCAAATAATTAACAATACATGAACTCTAAATCCCTTATCACGGCTACTGCAAAAGAGCTAACAATAGTCTACATTTTTACTTTGACGCAAATCATTATCATTGTTAATTTCATGTAATACATGGTAATGCAAGGACTGGTATGATTTAGCTGCTTTACTAAAGTATATAAATTTTTCATTTTACAATTGTAAATGATCAAAACAAATATAAAATTTAAGGGTCCATTTGCATTTGCATGTCCTAATAGAAAGGAAGGTATATTCAGGCAATTTAAATAAAGATTTCATCCAGGAAACACAATCTGTTATCAACCTATTTACATGCTTACATTCCCCAAAAATATGGTATATATTTTCCCATTCAGCTTGACAAAAGGTGCAGTTTACTGAAGTTGCATATCCAATTTTGAATAAGAAGGAGTTCGTACCTATGATTCCGTGTACAATTTTATATTGAAACCACTGTAAATTGGTATCTCTTGTAATATGAAAAGGCATTGAAAAGATATGTGACCAATCTTTTGTTTCAATACAATTAAAAATAGTCTACCATTTATTAAAACATGCTGACGAGGACTCATTTTTGGTTAAAATATCATTCATTGGTTTTGTACCCTTTGTCATATAAACTAAGATGGTCCGTAGACTGGTCGGAATAAACGGCTTCATAAAGCAGTTGTCAGTAGAGCCTCTCCGTTTCATGTATCTTGTAACTGAATTAATTATGCCTTGATGAAGCAAATAATTTGGTTTGAAGTTGTAAACTTGGCAAAAGTCATTAAACTTGTAAATAGTTAAGAGTTCAGCATTGCGTATCAAGTCCCAAACAACATGGATGCCTTTGTCACACCATGATTTAAAAAATACACGTTTGTTACCAATTGTTATTTTTGGATTATAGAATAGTGAATTCTGAAGCCAAAGCTGATTTTTAGCAGGTTCTTTTCTGCAACAAATGAGTTCAAGGTATCGTTCCAAAATTTAGTATGTATCCTGTTAATTAAGTTTTCAGGATAGTGACTGCCAGTGTTATATATTTTTTGAAAATCAATCATTGTATTAATAATATGCATCCATTTACCATTCCCAGTGATAAGTCAATGGATCCATTCACACTTAAGAGAAGTGACTAAGGAAAACAAATATATCATCTTTAAACCTCCTTCTTTATAATATTTTATCAAAGTATGTTTACTAATTCGTGGTTTCTGTTTTACACAAAGTTTAAAAAACATTGCAAATATACCTGCCAACAATTTATGTGGCGGATTTGACAAAGAAACAATGAGATTGTTTAACATCGGTAGTGATGAAGTTTTAATAACTTGAATTCTTCCTATCGGTGTTAAAATCCGTCTACACCAATGTTTTAGCAAGGCTTTTTTGACTATCAACGTAATAAAGTTCCATTATTTTTTAAGGTCATCGTGAAATTTTAAGCCAAGCTTGTCAAATGTTTGTTGGTTCCAATTTAATTTCCATCTAGTTTCAATGCTTTTGGAGTTAAACTTGTATTTACCTATACAAACTACTTTAGTTTTGTCGAAATTAATCTTTAGCCTTAGTAGTGTAAAAATAGTGACAATACATCTAAAGTTTCATTAAAAGATTCTGCAGAGCCATCCAGAAGTATAGAAGTGTCATCGGCAAATTGTGACAGTTTGCATTCTATGTCATTTATTTTGATTCCATTAATTTTAGGATTAGACCTTAGTTTAATCGACAATATTTCAGCGAAAAGTATGAGAATGTAACAACTGAGCGAATCTCCCTGTCTGCACCCAGATTTTATAGGTATAAAACTGATAAAAACCCACATTGCGTGACCGACCGCTAATATTCCGTCTTTATACAATACATTAAACCATTTTGTTATGTCAGGACCACAATTTAACCATGAAAGCGTCCGATTTACAAATGCCCATGACAAAGAGTCGAATGCCTTTTCAAAAGTAATAAGCAACAGCAGAACCGGAATACCATTTTCATCTGTGTAATTTAGTATGTCATAAATGAGTCTGGTGTTCTCTCCTATGAACCTAACCTTGATAAATCCAGTTTGATCGTTGCTTATTAATTTATCTATGTATAGTTTAAATCTGTTTGCAATGCATCCAGAGCCGATTTTGTATACAGTAATTAAAAGCGTACTTGGTCGCCAGTTTTGCAAAAACTGTCGAGGTTTATCACCTTTATAAATGCAGGTAATAATACCTTCTGTTTGAGTTACAGATAAGTTTCCACTAATAAACGCGTTATTTAATGCTCTGCAAACAAAGATTCCCAATTTTGGCCGAAATTCCTTACAAAAAAATCAGTTGTTAAACCGGATGAACCAGGACTGATATTATTTGCCATATTTTTTTAAAACAATAGACTCCTCTTTTAATGTGATTGGTCATTCTCAACTATTTAACTGTTAAAATCAAAGTTTGGGTATTTCTAAGTCATTTAAATAATTATATAAGGCTTCATCGTCGAAGATTTTTTCTTGAGAATGGTATAGAACTATGTAGAATAATGCAGTTTATTTTAGAATATCTGATTGCTAAACTAATGCAATCTCTTCTTTATTAATCAAGTTGGTGTTAGTTTCTGTAGTATTATTATATTTTTCAAGGTTACAAAAACGTTTTGAGGTTTTTTCAGCGTTGTGAATCCACTCAGCTCTCGAACTAATAACGGACCCTTTTAATTTTTCATCATTTATGATTTTTAGTTCTGATTTTAAAATATTTACATGTTGAACATTTTCATCATTAACACTTTTTTTTCTAGTTTTTCGATTTTAAGTTTAATTTGTTGTTAACGGCCACCGGAAAATCTTTGCGAAACCGAAATTTCGCAAACTTAAGTACCCTTTTTCTTGATGATTTGCTTATTTGGGATAAAGTATAAGATAAAAGTTTTACTTTTGATTAATATTTTTTTTTTAAATGCGTTTTCTTCACTATGAACTTTATTTGCAAAGTTGTGGTGTCCATTGGATTTTTGCATTTTCCCATGTTTTTTTTCTTTCTCCCATGGGATTTTTTGTAAATCCCATGAGATTGTTCTCCAGTTTTTTTATGGGAGAAAAAATTCCATGGGATTTACAAAAAAATAAAACTCGTTCGTTTATGCTAAGTGATCGATTTTAAGCTTTGTAAAAGCATTTGTGCTTATTTTCGTTCAATTCTCTTTGATAGAAAGAAAATCCCATTTTTTGAATGGGAGAAAAAATCCCATGGGATTTTTTTCTGATTTTTATAAATTTATTCATGTAACGTTCAGAAACACTACATTTTAACAAATGATGAACTATTCTCGCGATTTTAATGCGTTTAATCGTGTTTGAATAAAAATAAAAATTCCCATGGGATTTTTTCCAGTGGGATTTTTTTTCCAATGAGATTTTGTTATACATTCGGATATAAGTTTCTTAAAGCTATAATAATAATAATAATATTAATAACATTAAAAATTATAATTATAATAATTATAATTATTATAATTATAATAATTATAATTATTATAATTATAATAATAAATATTATTATTATTATTATTATTATTATTATTATTATTATTATAATTATTATTATAATCGTGCGCACTATGATAAATGTGTACTTTTAAGCAACTGACAGTTTTATTCTAGCCGATCGTCGAGTCCGGTTGGGGAGTATGACAACTATTTACCAGTACAAATGAATCGCACTTGTGTAGAGAACGCTGCCGTACTATACAAATTATCTTGGTAACATATCATTTCTCGACAGAAAATGAAAACAGTATGGATATTTATGTCAGAAAAGTCCTCTTCTATGATAAAAAAAAAACAAAGTGAAACACCTTGACAATCATTCCGTGTCGAAGTCTTTAAAATTACTCGATTTTTGTATTTTTTCTTCCGAATATTCGATTCGGAAAATAGTATTCGAATATTCGGTGCGGGACCAAATATTCGGATATTCATTGGCATCCCTTATATATATGTTGTATTAAAATTTGTTTCACTATTGTGCAATAAAGAAAATTGTTTGGATTTATAGAAACACGTTTTCCGGATTGTGTGAATATAAGCTGTGCATTACCACATGCGGTTGACGGTTAACACAGATCGAGACATAATGATATTATCGTTTATGACGGAACACACAAAATGCAAGAGCGCCCAATATATATACATCGGCCATCTTCATAGGCTTTCACAGTTTTTTAACAGACGTCATCATATTCAATGTTACGTCAACTTCAGGAACTAAGAGAATGTTTAGGTGTTTATCGTTAGACGGTTTTATTCCACACGTAATACCCAGTTGCAGTATTTAACTGTCTGGTGAATGCATTTTTTCCTCTCAATGTTTTTATCACATATGCTGTCGAATTGATTTCAGCAGAATAAGCCAGCGAACACTCAAAAAACCCTGAAAACAGTGCAAATAATCCACCAAACTAGAATCAGATTTATTAAAATCATGCGAGAAATCTAACGAGAGGGAAAATATGTGAGTAGAGAATCAGAGAATGTTAAAATAAAATTGTGTACACTCCTAAAGAAATCATGACATTTTATGCATACGCTTCTGACGTGGTGGGTCAACTCAGAGACAAACTAAGAGTGGAAGAATTACTCAACTTGTGTACAGAAACAGTTGATTTTAAGATATACATTTATTTATTGTAGTATTTTATTTTTTTATATAATGATTCAAGTATAAACAAGCATTACAATTTGAAAAGACCGTCGTGAAGGATATAACGACATACATATTTGAAATCACAACGCAATCTATAATTTTTATTCAATTACATGCTATATCGACGGAGCAGAAATCCAGTTATATTTTCGACTTTATCGAAATGTGTCCGTTATTAACTTAACTTGTAGCCATTTACGCCTGAAACGGCCACCGGACAAACTTTGCGAAACCGAAATTTAGGAAAAATTGATAACCCTGTTTAAAGGTAAGCTTCTTTTGTGATAAAGTATGCGATAATAACCGTAAAATAATGACCTCTTGGTCAAGAATTCACTTGTCGATCATAAAAGTTTTTGTTTTAATATTGGGATAAAAACAACAAAACAATCAGTGATTTTATTCTGAACATTGTAGAAACAGTACACTACATATACATAACATAATTGCTGTGGTAAACAATAGTTCGGGAACATAATTTATACCATACAATAATGCAACATTTTGCATTGTATATCGTTCATATCTAGGTATATCTAATTAGTGTGTACAGTGAATGTTGTAAGATTTTTGCTACAAAAAAGGTGTACCATTTAAAAGATTGGCACTAATCTTTAAGAGATTAAATTCAATACACTTCAATAAACGATGACAAATTAAATAGTGATACGTCTGGATAACAACTAAATCCACTTAACAAATCGAATATCTTAGTTAAAATATGTGTCTTTTTAGCAAAAATACACGTTTATTTTTAACCCAAAAATACAGCCCCCAATAACTTCCTCCAGCCGCGGCACGTCTACGGTACATAGTTCATGACTTGACACTGTGCATATGATGAAAATGCACTCATTTATCGGAATACCTGCGCATGCGTGATAATAATAATACCAAAAAATGTATCCACAATGGAGAGACTACAAACTTTAAAGTATATTTAATGCCATATACGGCCAGCGAAGCTCCGTTATAGCTCTTCAGGAGCAACAGTGTCTGCTATTAAATCACTCCATGTTTTCTGTCTTCATGATCGGACCGGACGTTGTAGTTCCTGACCAGACTGTGCGGATGTACAGGTTGGGCTGAAGCCACGCTGGTCGTATATGACATAAGAATCATTTTTTAACCACGCGTAGCTTATTACGTTGTCTATTAATATCGTATTGGGAATTCTATTAAATGACCCTCCAGTAAGTAAAATGTCTATTTCGAAACACGTGTTTCTGTTTGTTTGAATAGGCAGCTAGGGTTTACAAAATTCAGTTTGTTGTGAACTTAAACAAAATGGCATAACTACGTAGGCATAAAGGTAACATAGGAAGTATAGTATTAAGCGGTGTCTGCTACGTGCGCGCGCTGTACCAATGACGTGCGCACGCGGTAGGAATGAAATGCGCACGCGATAATTATAACGTTCGCATTCGTTTGCTATGGCGTGCGGAACCAAAAGCTATGACGTACGCACGTCATAACTATGATGTGCAAATCAATATTCGCCATTTGAAAATAATGAAAACGAATGCGACTGAAAATATACTTAAAATCTCCGTCAGGCGCGTTCGAATTTGACGGCCCGACTTTAAATACTCATGTCCTATTCCTTTACGAAAGTATTATTTAAACAATCACATCTCAAGAAAGGCATGAATTTGCAATGCATTCTACACTTTCGTGACAAGCTATAGCTATATTAAACACTGTAGATGATGATCATGTTCTTGTTCTCGTAGAAGCATGTTCGTATCGGTATTTTTCGGATCTAGAAAATTGATTAGAAACCCCACTCAAATAAGAAGTTACAACAGCTACCTCAAATTGTTCACAGATCATAGCTTCATTCGAGTAATAAGGGTTGATAGTTATGTTATTTTGCAAGGATTTTAATTCTTCTGTCTAACTGAAACATCATCATATTTTGTCTTTTTTACATATTCATGCCGATTCCTGAGTAAATCTATTGAGCAAGATTCACTAAGTATTTTGTTTTCAGCTAATATGTTTAATAAGGTACAGTACAAATGTTCAAACTGTAAACTACAAACTAGTTTTTTTATACCTATCTTATTTTTTACAAGATATTTAATATTTTCAACACAATCAACAATATAACGTTGTTATAAGTAATACAATTATTTGTGGTTGTTTTTATAATATACATTACCGGTATGCCCTATGTTATATCGCGTATAGCTGCTAATATAATTATGATTGTATAAAATATGTTTTCCGTCTTTGATTTTTTTTATAAATAAAAAAACATAACACAATTCATGAAATCATATTGAAACTCTACGAATTGAGGATTTATATTGTTGTATGACCTGTAAGAGGTTATTACAAACAACAGGTATTATCCTTTTTAATGCAGATACTTTAAAAAACTGTGAGTGCGGACCCAGGATCCTGCGATAAATAAAACGGAAAGGTACTTAAAGTACTTAAGCTACGTTGATGAAACTCAGGCCTAGTTGACGGCCTTTCTTCAAAATAAATACTGTTTTTGAGTAAGGTGAAACATTCACATTTAGTTGTTAGCCAATTAACTTGTGTATCGTGGTATTTTGAAATTATTTTTAAAATAACTGGGGTAAGCATTGGTTTTGGTTGAAAGGTACTGCAACAAGTTCGCTAGATTTTAACACATTTTAACACTCCGCATTATGATATTTTGATTCAATTTTTCACATTTATACCAAGTGAGTTTTCATTTGACTGCCTTGCGGATACAGATTCATGTGCTTTTGTATTATAATAATAAATAATGAGTTTATTAACTACTTACTGTGCTACTGTGATTAATTTAAAGTTGAAATAAAGGATAAATGAAATTATCATCTGTAATGTCCCTTTTAAATAACGAAATAGGTTACTGCAATAAATTCCTTAAAACAGGTACAAAGAGTCCATTTATCTCATCTACGATTAGTTATAAAAACGCGTCTTGATGAATAGTGAGACAGTATATAAAAAGGTGTGTAACAAAATCAAACATGTGTCGGTGTGGTTGAGGTGTTCGAGGTGATGGTGATAACGATGGAAATAATAATTGTGATGATGATCATGATAATGACAATGATTTTTTGCTAATTAACATACTATACGCAATCGGCGATTGATTATAAATTTTAGGAAATGTTGTGTGTGTTTTCTTACATAAAATCAATAAAGGATATCTACAAAAGTGTCCATAAATGGCAAAATTATTGGTTTACCGTTAAAAAACCAATTACAATTTCAAAAAATGAGTAATGTTATGCAACGTTTTTTAAGTCGTTTACCTCTCATATTGCTGAATACAATAAAATATTAATATGTTCAATGATGGTATCAAATACGTGTAATTTTTCCGTAATGCTCATGTATTCATTATTAAATAAGGGACGTAGGCATTTATATCCTTTAAGGGTTTGTTCAGGCATAACTTTTCCGGTAAATGTCATAGCTGCAGTGTATTAAAATTTGATCAACAACTTAAATGTGTTTGTCATTCTGAAGCGCATTATTTACACATATTGCAACTTAGACGTTTTTCAAATCTACTAAACTTCGTTTTGCTAATATTAGTTTTTAACCGCATGATGTCGAATATAGCGATATGCATTGATGTTTTGTCAGAAGACCTAAAGTTAGAACGGATTTGTTGTGATAGGTAATTAAATGGAGATAAAAATGAAAAATGACCAATAATAATTAATGCACATAAAAATAATCAGAACATTCGATAGTAAAATATGTAAATAACAGGGGAGAGAATGACTCGTCCTGCTTTAAACCCAATGATATAACTAATTACTATAAATACGTGTCGGAAGTAAATCGGAGACAGCATTATTTATTTGCGTAAATATATTTTATCATATGAATAATTGTATATCAGGAATGCGGTAGTTATACACAGTATAATGCCTAATGTGACATCTATCATCTTATTATTTTCTCTCGGCAGACCGATAAATGGCTGCGCTATTTTACTTCAGTATTACATTGCAATATTTATTATTGTTATTGTTTATTCTTTAATGCTAATAATTAATTTAGTTATATTCATATCTGTTTAAATTGTACATTTCATTTATGTTGGTAAAACAATAAATTATGTTGCTATTTTACTGAACCGTATTATTAAATTATAGTCTCTGTATTTTTTATACCCGAGTCTAAATTCGGTATGGGATAGTTGCGCTAACAACAATATGTACAATTATATGTTTTAACTGTTTGCTTCCAATTGTCCCAAATTTTGATTTTTCGGATTAAAAATCAACATGACAATACGGGTTAGTTGAATGCCTTAGGCAAAAATCCAACTTCAGTTACATTTATTTGCTGTCTACTTTTTACACTACCACGTAAAGTCGGTCTAGATTGAAAAGGGGTTAATCTCGGAGATTTTTTCTCATTTGTTGGTGTATTTATTAACATAACATACACATACAAGTGCTTCACGATACATATTTTATTTTACTTTTGTTCCATTTAATTGAATATAGACACTCTTTATTTAAAAATTATTTAACATAACCAATAGATTAAATACGAATTTGTTAAACATTATGAAACTCTCAGTTAATTAGTTTGCCTTCTATCATATTTGCCCGTGATGGACAGTCACGCACAGCACACGTAAAATCATATTACATAGTCCGATGGGATGACAATTATTACACAAGTCCGGTGAAATGTTCATTTCTATTTTATTCTTCTTATTAACAAGTGAAGACCAATAATTGAAATTAAAATTACGGCGGGCGGCCAAACGCTTACGGTCCTGCCACGTGGTTCACAATTAAAATGAATCCGATGCATATGCTAGTTGTACTCGAGCTGGACTTATTTTTAACATACATAATTGCTCTATTTTATAGTAGAGTTGCGAAACCTTAAGGGTTTCGCGGGATGAAATGAGTGGAGAAATCAAATCAAATTGAAAATCAATTATTTCTATAAAAAAATTGGTACGAAAAAATATGTGGATACGAAAAAAAAATTGGGTACGAAAACAAAATGAGAACGAAAAAAAGGGTAAGAACAAAATAAGGGTACGAAAAACTATTTGGGTACGAAAAAATGGGTACAAATAAAAAATAAGGTACCAAAAAAGTTGGGTGTGATAAAAATTTGAGTACGAACAAATGGGTACGAAAAAGTTTGGGTACGAACAAATTTGTGTACAATAAAAATTGGATAAAAAAAATGTGGGTACGAAAAAATATTTGGTTACGAAAACAAATTAAAGTATGAAAAAATATAGGTAACGAAAAAAAAAAGGGTACGAATAAAAATTTGGGTATGAAACAAATTTGGGTACGAAAAAAATGGGTACGAAAAAAACAATAGGGCACGAAAAAAATTGGGAACGAAAACATTTGGGTACGAACAAATTGGGTACGGAAAAAAAATTTGGGTACGAAAACAAATTTGGTACGAAAAAAATGGTTACGAAAAAAAATGGGTACAAATAAAATAATTGGGTAGAAAAAATTTAGGTATAAAAAACATTTTGGTACGAAAAAAATGGGAACGAACACAAATTTGGGTACGAACACATTTGGGTACAAAAAACATTTGGGTACGAAAAAAATGGTTTCGAAAAAAAAATTGGGGTACGAAAAAAATGTGGGTACGAAAAAAAATGGGTACAAAAAAAAACCGGTTCCAAAAAAATATGGGTACGAAATATTTTGGGTACGATTTTTTTTTTAAATCAAATTTGAATTATCTAGCGCGTAAATTGTCAAATGGGGGGAAATTGTCTTGGGGTTGCTATTAACGCTGCATGTACTTCCGGCCAAGCCACGTGTTTATAGTGATTGCGCAATAGTAAACACCACTTTTTCGTCTTTTTATCAAAATCTGCATTTTTTTCCAGAAATGACGAATATGCCATCGTGTAAATCGCGTTCTGGTCCATATACATGTCAATTTTCAGCAAAAGTTATCGGCCAGTTTCCAATAGAGTCAAATCGCGGCTATAACCAGGAGCTTAACGAATTTTAGTCGCCATTATCATTCGTTCAATTGAACATCATCAATAGATGACGTCCAATATATATCACTCATTCCATACAAAAAAATGTGGTTACATTTTGGGTTCGAAAAAAATTAAGCCAAAACAAATTGGGTAGGAAAAAAAAATTGGTAAGAAAAATATGTGTACGGAAAAAAATGTGGGTACGAACATTTTGGCTACGAACAATTTATGCCCAAAATAATTTGGGTACGAAAAAAAATGTGGCTATGAAAATTGTGGGTAATAAAAAGTGTGGGTAGGAAAACAAAAATGGGTACGAAAATTTTGGTTCCAAAAAAAATGTGTGTACTAAAACAATTGGTTATGAACAAAAATTGGGTACAAACTATTTTGGGTACAATTTTTTTTTATTAGGAAAGATGGAGTACCTGTAAGTATACCGGGGTACCCAAAAGTATAATTTGAAAATTGGTGTACGGTTAAGTATACTTCAAAGTACCCGGGGTACGGGGAAGTAGTATCTGGGGGGGGGGACCTTGACCCATTCAGCATTAGTATCCCAACAAGTGGACCATGGGTCCAAAGGCACTCACCTGAGACTCTAAGGAACTAAACTATTATCACAACAAGAGCACCGCATAACGGATGCCGACGCTTGGCTGCGGGTGCAGTTTTGAATAATGAAAGCTTGTCAGAATATTTTTTAAGAGGTCACAGTGACCTGCATCTTTGACCTAGTGACCGAAAAATGGTTGTGGCGTGAAGAACTAATCAAGGTGCATCTACATATGAAGTTTCAAAGTTGTAGGTGGAAGTACTTTGATTTTAAAGCCAATGTTAAGATTTTAGGGGCGGACCCCGGACGGCAGAAAGAAACGACACGACAAAACGAGCTGGCTATGACAATACCTAGGGTTTTTATCCGGAAACAGCCGAGCTAAAAAATGAAAGTACTTTATGAAACATAAATGCTTAAAGCGGGTATATACGATTTTGTCAAATATTTATGAATTTATATAAACTGTGTAAAAAACTTATTATATATATATTTCAATATAAATTAAAATAAAAGTTAAGAAGAACATGTGTCGAAAAATGCGAAATAAGCCAGATATTTAATTCTGAAATTGAAAACGGCTGTACAGCCGAATTCGCCAGCATGTATACCAAACATGTACGATGTGCATATAAACATACGAGGGGTGTTCCAGAAGTTCGTGGATTTTCGCTATATCTTTCATTTGGTAACATAAATGGACAAAAAAATAGCATGTTAAGAATATTTCGTCCTTTCCAAATCTACTCTCCAAATATCATGGAAATACATAAAACAATAAATATATATCAGAGATTTAAACATATGCACAATGCGCACATCGACGCACGTGTAAGGTTTCTGTTCAACGTCAATGACGTTATGAAGTTAACAACTGTCAAATCTTTTCCACATAATCACCTCCAACGCAAATGCACTTTATGTGTCGGGAAATCCACTTGTCAAAAGTGTCTCTTTACCAGTCAGCGTCAAAAGACGACACGATTCGCTTTGCTGCAACTGTAAGTACCTGTTTACTTGCAAAGCGAATACCGCGCAACTGTGATTTAACTTCCGGGAAGAAGCGGAAGTCCATAGGGGCCAAATTCGGGCTGTAAGGAGGACTTAGGCGCTGTAACGTGAAATTTGCCGTAAATCTTGTTTATAAACGACATTTAAACCAAATTTAAATTCGCGTAACGCTCATACTTATAATAAAATACACGCGTGCGCCGCATGTCGT
This sequence comes from Dreissena polymorpha, assembly GCF_020536995.1. NCBI lineage: Eukaryota > Metazoa > Mollusca > Bivalvia > Myida > Dreissenidae > Dreissena > Dreissena polymorpha. Next base: position 13,805,744 of record NC_068362.1, read on the forward strand.
TACTGAGGTCTCTATGGCAACGCGTTTCAAACGCGCTTTATGGAATTCATGCATTTTTAGCTTATATATAAAGTCCGTGATAAATGATTTGTATAATATGTAAATGTCATTGACTTTTACCAGCAAACTAATAAGTTATAGTGAAAATCCCCGAACATCTGGAATACCCCTCGTAGTTTAACGGTTTATAATACAAAGACGAATGCTTCGGTTATTGTAGGAAAATATGTACGTCACTATCGGCTCGAGGCGCAAATTTGTCTTTGCTGCATTTTATGAAATTCGGATTTAATGTATAATTTGTCTTGCCTATTTTGTGTTATTGTAACATATTTTATCAATATATAACAATTAAACACATATAAAAAAATCGTATATACCCGCTTTAATTTATACGCCCAATGCTAGTTTTGAATATAAATATTCATAAATAAATCAGCCAAGATATCGTTAGAACAAATGACCTGTCCAGGGTACTTTTCAAAGAAGGAAAAAAATCGCTGAAGATGAATGCATATTATGTTTATATGTTGCTTATAGTATGACGACATGTTCATACAATGCCATTTTTATTAATATATATTTGCCAAATTTAATGAAATAGACTTGAAAATGTGGGTCGCCAGGTACCAAGTAAGAAAAAGATCAGCATTTTTTGTAGGGTCTTCACACGGTAAAATTGTCTGTGCCCAAATAATAAGTGAATGCATATTATTCAATTTTTATTGCACTGAATTGTTTTAAGCTTTAAAAATACCAAGTTGCCCGGCCGAACTACCAACTTTGGAAATTGAGTTGCCCAGGTCAAAATCTACTTGCCCCGGGTTCACAGGAAACCACTTATTTTCATCCCTGTATACCCTTTCATTTTCTGTTCTTTCATCTCATCCTCAAAATGAATTTTAAACCACAAAATTTTTTAATAACATTTGTATTGAATGCTAACCATTATGACCCAAAAAACAATTTTACAAAGCGGTAATCCAGTCGCTGTGAGTTGTTTTATTTAGTTTACATGTACCATTATCAGTGTTCTCTGTAAGTACAGGCAGCCGGCCATTTCGCCGGTTACATTAAGTCTAGATGCCGGCTACTTTTCCCAAATATATCAAGTTAAATAAGTTTTATTAGCATTTTAGTGGTTCCTTTTCTAATTGAAAACAGAGGAATTTAAATCATTCAGTATTGGCAGTAGAGCTGCAACGATTCACCAACAGCTCAATTCGATTCGATTTCGATTTCAGAAACTCCGATACCGATTTTTTCGATTCGATTCATCTTCAAACCTAGTTTTATCATATATTCACTCTTCTGCCTCAACATAAACATATCTGTTCAAAAGTGTCGCATACCTAGATATCTTGGGCATTCGTCAAATTGTGTGTTTGTTTGATATAGTTTGGTTGGTTCAAGAGTGTTTTGAAAACTGTTGAAAGTGTGTTAAATTAACATTTGTAAGAAATATTTTGAAGAAGAAACTGCTATTTGTTTTTAAAACTATGTCAATATTTCAATAAAGCACATAAAAAAGAATAGCAAATAAGGACTCAATTTTAAAATAAAAAAATTCTGGCAAGAAGATTGTGTTGAATACACAATAATATAAAATTAAATAAATAATGATGATGTTGTCGGATGGTTCCCTGTCAATAATGACACCAATATTTACTCGGGACTTAGTCTCGCATAAATGCGCACCTGTTGTATGAAATTTACAATTACAATTTCCAGTTCATTCTCGTTCTACTTTCGGAATAGATATGCTTTAAGAAAATGATTTTATTTAATTATTTACGGGTCCTAAAATACATATTTTAACATCAGCTTTATCTCTCGTCCTGTAGGACGAGCGCTTTAGGGAAATTCACTTGTCCTTTAAAGATTTCACTCGTCAATATGAGCGGACGAGTGGAATTTTTGTCCCCGGACTTATTTTTCCATTATTGTCTAGATTGCGAGGCTCATTTTTTACAACCTTCAACATTGTGCGACTCATATTTCACAATTTTCAACATTGTGAGACACTTTTTTTACATTTGTCTAATGTTTACGACTGATATTTTAAGTATTTTAAACAATGCGCGACTCATTTCTTCTCATTGTTGAATAGTCACCACCTATTTGTCTTACTGTGAACAGTGCACGACTCATTTTTCCACAATATGAACAGTGTGCGACTAATGTTTTCAAAAAATGAGGCGGCCGAGGTTGCTGCACAAAGATAAAAAAGCCCACTGCCATAAATTTTATCCAAAAAATAGCAACATGGCTTATTGGAGCTAAACAACCCTTTCTACATGTACTTTCAACAAGCACACAGATCAATGACAGTAGGACTACTGGCACTGACCGTTGGTTCATCAGTATGAAAAATGGGTGTCAAAAACAGCACAAATAATGTAAAATGTGTAATATGCATGTATAACGATGATTTCTGTAATTCTACACAAGAGCATAGACACCGAAATCCCTGGCCTAAGTGATAACATTTCAACAGAAGTCACCAGGGGATATTGTTGATAGTCTTTTGTCTGTCTGAGTGATTTTTACAATAAGTAAGCACTATAATGATTTTTTTGACTCTTGCAGGTTTGTACAGTGGGGATTTCGGTACCGGCGCTCGTCTATGCTCTTGTGTAGAATTACCGAAATCCCCGCTAAGAGGCAGCGTATGGTGTCAAGAGTGCTTAAAAATTAATATTAATATCATTATTTGTACATCAACAGTTATGCGATGCCAAGAAACAATCATACCAATTACATATTGACCATATAAGGCGTGAATATGGGGGATTTCGGTACTCGGCGGGCGAATGTAGAATTACCGAAATCCCTGGCCTAAGTGATAATTTTTCAACCTAGGTCACCAAAGGGGATATTGTTGATAGTTTTTTTTTGTCTTTCTGACTGATTTCTACAATAAGTAAGCAATATAATGATTCTTTTGACTCTTGCAGGTTTGTACAGCGGGGATTTCGGTACCGGCGCGTGTCTATGCTCTTGTGTAGAATTACCGAAATTCCCGCTAAGAGGCAGCGTACGGTGTCAAGAGTGCTTAAAAATTAATATTAATATCATTATTTGTACATTAACAGTTATGCGATGGCAAGAAACAATCATACCGATGACATAGTGACCCTGTAAGGCGTGAATAAGGGGGATTTCGGTACTCGGCGGGCGAATGTAGAATTACCGAAATCCCTGGCCTAAGTGATAATTTTTCAACCTAGGTCACCAAAGGGGATATTGTTGATAGTTTTTTTGTCTTTCTGACTGATTTCTACAATAAGTAAGCAATATAATGATTCTTTTGACTCTTGCAGGTTTGTACAGCGGGGATTTCGGTACCGGCGCGTGTCTATGCTCTTGTGTAGAATTACCGAAATCCCCGCTAAGAGGCAGCGTATGGTGTCAAGAGTGCATAAAAATTAATATTAATATCATTATTTGTACATTAACAGTTATGCGATGGCAAGAAACAATCATACCGATGACATATTGACCCTGTAAGGCGTGAATATGGTGGATTTCGGTACTCGGCGGGCGAATGTAGAATTACCGAAATCCCCCCTAAGAGGCAACTTATGCTGTCAAGTGTGCTTAATAATTTACATAAATATTTTTTTTTGCACGTTAACATTCAAGCAAAGCCAAAAACCAAGAATACTATTGATATTTTTGACACTTTCAGATGTAAATATGGGGCATTTCGATACTCGGTGGGCGAATGTAGAATTACCGAAATCCCCGCTACAAGTCAATATTTTTCAAAAGAAGTGGGATATTGTTGTTAAGTTTTTGTCTTTACCTCTTCTTTCTAATATCAAAAAGCCACCCAGATGAGTTTTTGACATTTGAAGAGCTTTACAGCGGGGATTTATGTTCCTGATCGTGCTTGTGAAAACATGCACTATGGATTCATACTCGGAATCCCAATAATTATGTATATATTTTAGTTTTTCACTACCAAACATGGATAAAAACAATTTTTCATCAGTGAATTGATTGTATTTTGCAATATTCTATCTTAAAATCCGCAGTATTTTGATAAATAAAAAATATTATTGGGGATTTCGGGGGATTTCGGGGTATTTCTGGGGATTTCGGGGGATTTCGGTAATTACGGGGATTTCGGTATTTCTACACACCGCGATTCACCCCAGGAGACAATGCACGCGCTAGGCAATTCAAATTTGATTTTAAATAATACATATTGCGATTTTATTCCCAATTTAATTAATAATTTTATCTTGCGTTTAACATACGTTTTAGAAAATATTAACAAAACAAACAAAAACAAACAACCGTTAAATTTTATTGTTGTAAATACGGTAACCTGATTACATATCCACTAGCGTCTATGCATGTTTACACATAAAAAATAGTTCGCAAGTAAGCAACAAACAATCAAATTTAAACGCAAATTATTTAACAAAATATATAAATTTAAGCTTGAAATCGAAACTAAAAATCAATTTCTGCACTAAAAACACAATACCAATAGTTTTACAATAACACATTCGACATGTACATGTACTTCCAACAACACGCCAACCGCTATTTTCAAAGCGAATGTGTAGAGTAACATTTCAAACAATAAAGAAAAAATGGAACTGGAGTTTAACGTAGTGCGCAAATTGGAAGTGATTAGAGTAATTTATTTTTTAACTTGTCAATCTCCGTAGTATACGTTTAGTTGTGAGATGTTAACGGTTTCCCAAAAAAAAACATGCCTTCGCTGCGAAGTCAAAGTGGGTGGGGAACGAGACTGCTTGTGGATTTCGAGTTGCTGGAAGTTTGTAACGAAGCTGCTTTTGTGCAATATTCAGCGATTTTGCAAGCTGTGTGTTTGAAGTCGGAGATATATATTGCTGACATTAATGATGTTGTGTACGTTCTTGTGACCACTGATCTGCATATGATACCAGTGGGAAAGCATCCCGAATTCCAGTTCCCACATAGTCTGCAACAGATGTTCTACAGCATGCACACATAACAATTCTAACAATTGAAGTTATTTATGAAGAACATATAAACTCTCCAGAAACTCTATGAGAATATAAATGATGTTTCTTGTCCACTTTCTTTTATTTCAGAGCTATATTTAACATAAAACAATTAAACCTCTGGAATCGCCAAGTTCGACGATCAATTAAACGCATTGGGAAATTTAACCGATTTGAGTGTAAGTCAAACCTAATACTTATCCCATTATTAATCTAACACCAAACGCGCGTCTTAATTGATAATCAAATAACTATGTAAAGGGACGCGTTTATCGACTACTACACATATAAGAACAGTGTGAGAATGTCGATAGTATCGGAAATCTATTACAACGAAGGGGATCGATTGTAACGTAGTTGCTTTACATTTATACACAAAAATATGGTACACCTATACAATTTATTAAACTGTCAATTTAGCGATGTACGTACAGGCGTAAGCAGAAAGAGAATATATTTAATTCAGATAACACAAAGAGCTCTACTTCTCACAGCCTCTTAAGACAGAAAAATGAAAACCTTGATGTATTTGGAAACTGTCTACTGCATCTGCACATCAAAAGCATCTACCTCAAAATAACTTATTTCTTGTTAATTTACCGGATATAAACTGTAATAAATATCCACATGTGTGTATGGTGTAAACATGACGTTCACTTGTTAAAAAATTTATTGACCTCCGACTGCGTCCTATGTAAATGCAATAAACATCGTTTAACAGTTCGGACACAGGGAACATACAACTTTGCATAATTATAAATGTATATCTTTATTAAGCTATTAATATCATTTAACCAGCTGTCTCGTATTGGACCTGTGTGCGAGTTTAAACCATCAATCAATTTCCTTTCCCATTTAAAACAACTATAATAAGTATTTTCATGGTTAAAATATTTAACATGTATAGCATTTGTGTTGATTTATGTTTATTACCATAATATCCAATAACTGGTAATATTTAACCAAGTTTCCGATTTGCTGAAATCAAGCAATAAGCAGCAAATTGTAGTAAAATAGTAAAATCGTAAGATCCGGCGATTATGTTCAACCACACCTAAAGGAATTGCAAATGCATGCTTTCACTGTACATTTTAAAGAACATTTACCGAAAACATGTAATAAAGAACGGTTTGAACTTTGAAATGACAACTAATGTCAAATTGTATTAAGTTTACCGTAAGCAGACAGCCCCTAATCTGCAGCCACAAAAACATATTAACAAAATGCTTCTTTCGCAAATAAATATATAGTTGATTTATTAAGTTTTAAGAATTCTCTCAACAAACACTGTGTGACTGTTTAATTGTAAATGTTTGCCAATGTCTGTACGATACTTGTATAAATGCCTGTTGCAATGTCTATTTGATAACATGTTATATTCATACTGTTCCATGTCAGGTTAAAATTAGTTTATGATGTTTACGAAGTGGCTTCTACCTTTGTCGCTATTCACATATATTTAGTGTTTGTTGCAACATAATCATGCTTATACAATGTATTATTGTTATGTATGCTCGACAATTTGTTTACTGCTTTATATTATTTTGAAATGATTTAATAACAATACATGTATTCTTATAATAATGCGGGTACCGATTGCAATCGCGTTATGCGTAAGGATGATAACTATGTTCAATTTGTTTAATCAATAATACAAACATTAAGTCGGTTAAAAGTAGACAACATATCCCAAAATACCTTACCCCTCTGTAACGGAAATTGCAGCTTACTTAAAAATTCAGTTAAATACAGATGGGTCGCTAGAACAGGCATTCGTTCTTATATCAATATTTATTTTATGCTTTCCGGTGGTTTATAGGTAAATATCAGTGAATTAAAACTGATGATTTCACTGTTTCAAACAATGAAAATTATCAGTGAAAATTATCGATAATTAACTGTGAAATGACGTCATTTTTTTGACGAAATGACGTCATTATCCCAGCGAAATTCTTTACTTAAACTCTTAAACAATGTATATAAACTGTGAAAAAAAAAGCATATAATAAAAATAAAATTCGTTGGATTCGGTGGAATATCGATTTTAATTCACTCGTGATCAAAGAAAAAATATATTTTATATACTCGTGAAGTAAAATCGATAATCCACCGAATCCAACAAATATTCTCTATGTATTGAGATAATATATTGGAATAATGAACAAGCAAACACGTGTTTAATTATGAAAAACCAATAAAGATAGTTACCTCCGCTTTGTGTTGTTAGTTCAAGTGTAAAGTAAATAAGTTTTATATTGCAACCACATGCTTTTTTGATCCCGCTAGATCAAATCTTTGGTTTTCCGATCTCTTTGTGTTGATTTAATAATCAATTTTAATTACAAAGTTAATACATAATTACGTGTCTTTTCTGAATTAATGTGCTAACACAACCATATTAAATTAACAAAAGAACATTTGGTATATCGCCGACATCCTTTTGTTATTTGTATTGTAACACTATGGTCACGACAGGATAACTTGACGATTGATAGTGTTTTAAACTTTTTTTAAATCGACGTAAATTAGTTAGGAGTATATAATGTTCCTTGAGCTTTGTTCTTAAGAAGCGATTTATTTTTATTGTTTATCTGGAGCCGAAGTGCATCTCACAGAATATCCATCCGACTTCCGTTGTTTTCACTTTCGTTATTAAAAACTCATTATAAAATAATTATTTTTACTTTTAGGTTGTTCAAGCGATGTATTATTCTATATTATCAATAAATTAGTATACCGTGATGAATTGAACGGAGTTTCGTTTCGATCTTTCTGTAAGTCTGTAAGCGTACTTTTTTGTGCGCAATAATACAAGTACATGTGATTCAACAACAATTGTAAACATTGGTGAAATGCTTCATACAAAGTTATTTTTTTAGTGTTTATGCAGTTCATGCAGTTTGCACACACTAACAGAAAGATTACAATCCAATGCATTCGTCAACGTCAACCATTTGGAATGTCAATTAGGCGATGAGTGAGCTTTTAGCACGTTTATTTCAATTTCATGAATTTAAAAATGGCTGCCTCCATCTTGATGAAATGACATGTGTTCCAGTTTTGATATTTCTAGATTTGTAAACTTTATTCACTTTTTAAGCGTAACTTGCCCTCGTCAATGTCGATATTATTCACTAATGCTCATCTTTTCCACCGAACTATGTTGAATAAACATGGTTCAGATTTTTGAAAATAATGTATATTTAAGTGTTAAAATCGTTCTGTATTTTGATTGAATGTGTCGATTGTATGAGATGTTGCTGTACAAAATTGGTAGCAGAAGGAAAACCATCCCTTGAAGCATATATGTATACATTTTCATTGTGGCACCTTTCGTTTAGTCAAATTTGAGTTCAATGCTAGGGGTCCCACATTTTTCAAACTGCAGCCTCTACAGGAACCTTAAAACAAATATGTTCACTTACTGCAATGTATTATATCTAACAGAATGTACACGATTTTCGCTATGTAACAACTATTAGTTATTGAGTCGTTGTAGCGCTAATAAATTTCTCAAATAGATTTTTCCTTAGTGACATGTTTATCTTGGCCCATCAGCTCATTTTAACGAATAAATACATTTTGTTTTTTATATGAAATGTCATTTTAAAATTAAAAAAAAATATCAACCAGTACGCGACATTAGAACGAATTTTCGAATGAATGTTGAAAACGTTTCTTTTAATTGAATTGTGTAGGAAGTTTGCTTTAAGATGTTAGATGGATGTTAAAAGGCATCGTGTTACAATTTAACAGCTGTGTGGAAGATAAGTGCCAACAGTTGATAGCTTAATATATAAGGTTAAACAACTACCTCGCGGATGTCACACACAAGTTATATTGAACTCTATTGAGTGAGTGCACGCCATTTTCGCAGATGCTTATCCAAAGTCCAACAAACGTTTGAATTAATAAGATGGCAAATGCTAACATTTCCGTTATCTCACAGCAGTACCTCTGATGCGTGTTAGAAATGATTGCATTTTGATTATTTGGCCCAACAAGTGTTTAACAGACGTTGCACAGAATTTCAATCATAAGTAAAAGTCTGATAGCACAACTGCTTTACAAATGTGTCGTTGCTGTTCAAACCTTAATAGTTGCTTGATCGTACAGCGTGTCGCAAAAGCTTATCCAGAATTAAATTGTTCAATTACTTTGATCCAACTGTGTTTTGTAGTTTTTTGTTTGCAGGTCATTCCCCAAAAATAATTTTAAGGCGTGCCAAAGATGATTATTAGATGTTTATTTATATTATGTATTACACAGCTATGAGACATTTCTAAAGTGTGTCGTATTTTTGTTATTTATTCAATTTACAATTCATGATCATTCCTCTAGCTTGTCATCACCAGACGATTAACATAGTTTAAAAGTGTTGATTTCAATTTTTTTTTTAACACACGTTCAATTTATATTATACTAACACTACACTTAAGTTTTTTATTACAAGACTGACCTTATGCTGATGCAACTGTCTATTCATATTGTTTATATATGAGAGTTTGTATTGTTTTGTCTGGTAGACATATGCATTTTAAGAATACACGCAAATTAATAATATGGCAGCCTTCAGATATAAGACATATCAGACCGAAAACGCGAGAACACGATACAGCGAATTAAAATCATCATAATTCAAAATTGAAAACATAATATTTCGGCACACATCGTAATAACCTTCTTTCGTGTTTTATCGATATCAGGCTTTATTCATGTGGATTGTATGTTACCATTAAATATGGGCTACTTTGCCTGGGACTAACCTGATACTAAAATGAGCCGATGTGTTAAAGATATATATCTACCTAGAAACAGCAAAGACCTAGCATACCTGATTTTACTATATCGGAAGCTTTTTTAAAACGTCTTGCTACAATAAATATATGCAGTTTCTTAAGAACAGCGGTGTGTAATTGCGCTCTTTTATTATTTGGTCCATATATTGGCACTTTTTCCGAATTCATATCGACTCACTTTAAAAATGTTGATAAAGATTTGAGGCCTGACTGTGAGGTCCATTGAGAGAGTCTGAAATGGTAAATCTAAAACAAACAAATCTGCAAAAAATGTCATAATGAAATAACCTCTGTAGAACAAACATTGTTTGGTTTGTGTGTCTTAAAATTCTAATGAAGAAGTTTGTCACAGGTTTGCGTTACGACTTTGAGATGCAGCCATTGTTTAGGATTGAACTCAAATGAAACGTCTGCGATTATTGCAATAAGTAATAAGCTGTTTGATTCAATTAATGGGAGCATTTGAAAATCGGAGGAATATGTTCGTCACTTATATTTAAAAATAAATACAATAATTGGAAACGAATGTACATTAACACGAATAGTTATAGTTATAACGGGATTTCCGTGGAATGACTGCTAGAGGGATGTGTGGTCTAATTGCTATACAGTTATGAACATGTTATGATAAACCTATGCGGTATACCTATGAGATGGAATAGTTTTTTAGAATTAAACTTCAAAAACCAAACGCGAACCAGACATTTGATCAAATCTGCTACATGTATACACGATGCAGTTGATATTTATTATTGATCTTGAAACATCTTCCCACAAGACTTTAGATAAGACCATGTACACGTTTGAAATTCTGAAAAACACCTTTAAAAATTAAAGCTAAGACAAATTTATTGTTTATTATTGAACTAAATGGAAACTTTTCTGAGACAAATGTTATTTAGTATAATTATATTAAGCCATCTTACGCTAGTGACAAAAGCTACCACACAGCTATGAACTTCCAGCAAACATCCAAATATCAAAAAGCACGCATTACACACAGTTTGATTACAGCAATACCATCAATAAACACGCACAATTTAAAATGAAACACCCTGAACATGATTACATGTATTGTGTGCTATATTACTCGATTAAATAAAAACAATACTTTTTGTGTACGATAGCAATTACCTCGAAGTAAACAATTCGTCTAGTAGTCGCTTTAATATTATATTCATTTACTAGTTCATTAATTAAACAAAAACATTTTTTCTTATAAATCCACAACATTTCATTTACGCTATTAAACCAATAAGTAATTTCATAAAATATTTGTATAGCAACAGTTTGATTATGCAAGCGGATGAAATACCCACACAATTACAAAACACGTTGATTAAGTGTTTTTCGTTTTTGTTAGTATTTGTCGCTCAATGTGAGCATGATAATGTGTTGAAAGGTATACTACAACATAATAATGTCAAACCCTTAACACACATTATATTTACCAAACAATAATAATCAGTCAGGTGACTTGTGTACCAATACTGGTAGCAACTACCGTATTTACTCATTATTGAACAAAACAAATAAAGTAGACACAAATAATTTTGAAATGCACGATATATTAAAATGAAGTAGACCAAAACATATTTAAAAGATAATTATGTAGTAAATATGGTGATATAGTTGCATATTTGCATGAACGCACATGTATTAAACGAGTATGTATAAATGTAAAGAAATACTTAATCTACATATATATTTATGTAAGTCTATATTTTTTTAGCGGATATATTCTTAAAATACTTTGTTGAAACATTATGCACTCATTGACGACTTGTTCAACATAAATTTATAGGATTCTGTGTTTACATGTCCACATCACTGCTCGTAAACTCAATGACATCGTTGTCCAGAATTGTTTTCAGTTCTGGACACGTTTTGCTCATTCTCTCTGCACCTGAAGCAATTATTATTAGTTAAAAACTAGTTATATTAACTCGATCGAATAGAAAGCTTAAGTTTCATTCAACACCGTGTCCGAGGTAAAAACAGTTCTTGTTGTGGTTGGAAATGATAATTAGAACGGTCCCTTAATGGCAATTCCGATACATACTGATCGCTAGGCGTACACCATACCCACTATATGTACGTCATCGCGACAATTAATTCATGTTTTGAATTTGAAAACACATTGAACGCGCATACTCTGCAATTTAGAACAGTACAAATTGTTAAACATCATTATAAATATTAATGTTCAACACTTATTTTAAACTAGAAAGACATAATTTCAAAATTTCAACGATTGCGTTATAAAAAGATTGTCCAATTTATTCCACATTGACTCTAAAACTAAATTATTTTATTGAATATCAAAATATCAATTTCAATCGTGATAACAGCATAATTTGATATGTGCAATTTATTGACCATGATATTTTAAAATTTAAACATGTTTTAAGAACTGGTTATGTTTTAACCACGTGTTTTACCTTTTCAATAATATTTTGGAGTCGTAAAAATATATTGTCAAATTTATTTATGATCATTGTTTTAAAATTCCAATTAAAAGGACTTAATGTGTTAATTACTTTGTTAATCTAATTACCTATTTTCATTGCATCTGAACTTCTAGAGTACCGTGTTTTTGGACTCTCTGCCTTTTTACAGTGATCCTCGTCGAATGCTTCAGTAATAGCTAAAGCGTCATGCCTTCCTTTAAATATGTGCGGGATTGTTTCTTTCATAGTCTCGGCTGAAACTTGGTTCCTAAGGATACAGATTCAAAATATAAGTTTTTTTCTTAACATATCAGTATAACAAGGAATTTCCTAACATTGGTACCTGTGTTTATGTTTCTAAACTTGATGTCTTTTAACTTATTATGCATTATTCAACCAAAGCGGAATACTACAACACTAAAACATAACATGTCTGTGCTACATGACAATTAAACAGACGTGTACTTGCACACCATACCACTTATTAGTTCTTGTTAGTTTCAACAAATGTATTTGAAGCAAACAAGCATTAATTTACAAAGAATGACATACATTAATAATTGTGTGTACATGTTTTCAAGGGGTGGGAAATGGTGTTTCCCTTTACCAGATCGTATTGATCAAAATGTTTAGCCCTAAAAACGGATTAGTAGTGAAGCCGAACTAAATGATAAATAATCGAACTAACAATTGCAAATTATAGTTGTATGTATTATACGCACTGGAGACTGTATATATAAAATAATCAATCTGAAAACAAACCTCGACTGATAATTTATTTCATGTTGAATTCGCCCTTTGACGAGGATCTTATAGAGTTTACAAATGTACGTATCAATTTCGTTAATAGCCAGTTTATGGTCTTGTCTTACGGCAGCCCATAGTATTGTTTTAACTCTCAGTTCTTTGTTGACACTGGAACTGACATTAGACGGACACACCATGTTCTGCATTTGAAACGCAAGAAGTTGTCCTTGCACAATACTACGAATCTGCAATAAATCCAACAATCTTTTATTCTCATGGTATCGGCCCTCCCCATTGTATTGTGACTTCAACGAAATACCCTCAAGAAGTGCTTGACAGTTCATGTTTTTTAATTTATAGGAATTTTAATTTATTTACTGTTTATTTATGAACATTACGGATATCCTTTGATTTATTTCCTGTTTAATTATGAACATCACGACGATCTTTTTCATGATGTCCGGTTTTCATTGGAAGAAGGTCATGTTTATTCCGAGGTGCTGCTATGATGTTTTTATTACGTAACACATATTTGCATTAGTTTGTTTATAATTTATTAGTAGCTTTATCAAATGCTTTTTAAGCAACTTATGTGAGAAAAAAATGTACAAATATTGTAGATACATTATAAGCCAGATTTTT
>NC_068362.1:13829387-13934387 GCF_020536995.1 Dreissena polymorpha
AAGATATTACATACCGTATGTTTGTTTGATAATTTAAATCTAATCCCACTGTTCTCACTTTTTATATATTGTATGCTATTTCCTGCAGCGAAAGAACACATTTCATTACATGTATTTGTATTTTGTCCAAATCAATATGATTCGTATCATACTATTTGCATACATATACGTGTTCTATGATGCACGGTATGTAGTTCATTGAAGTGTTTGTTCATAAACGACTTCCAGGGACGTAAGCAACACACAGGATAACCGTTAACGAACTGCAACGTCAGTGCTACTCGACCCGTCCACCACCGCTGCCAGCTCGTCCACTGTATCTACATAGCTTCGTGTGTAAGCCTTTTTAACACATGCAAATCCGCTTTCGACTTCACAACGCGTGTGACATTAAAACGGTGCCAATACCACGTGTCTTTTGAAGATCTGTGTTGGGAGAATAAATCGAGACACAGGTAACATATTTAAGGATGCCTTGTTAAATGTGTCATCATTTTCAATGGGGTAGAGTAGAGTGCCCGCTCATTCGTTTGAACGATTAGAATAATGTCGGATCAGTGTTTGGACTTCATATTACAAAAGCGCGGCTGCACTTTACTGAAAACATACATTTTTGTTTAAAAAAAATCATGATATCGATATAAAACTCTCACGAATGAGCGGGCTCTCCATTTTATCCCATTAAAAATGGTGAACTTTTTAAAAAGACATCCTTAAACATGTTACCTTGGTCGCGATTGATTCTCCCAACACAGACTTAAAAAGACACGTGGTATAGGCTAGAGCTGAAACGATTCGGATCGATGCTTCGAAAAACCGGTTCGACGCCGCCGATTCGATTTCGATACCAATACGGCCAATTTATATTTGATTCACTGCAATCCCGATTGATCCGCATTTTAAACCTTACTTTTCAAATCCGTCGTCTAAACTTTTTTGTCATTTCTAATGCGTCGTGTGATTGGTCAATAGCCAATATGGCATCCAATGAATGAATAAATAACAGGCTGAGCATTTCATAAAACGGTAAAATGGCTTCTTCAACCACGCTGAAAGACGCACCGTCAAAATTGAAATCAAAAGTATGGGAACATTTCGGGTTTCGCGAAGGTTCTGATGCAAAGGCAACTTGCAAAACGAGTTTTGTTGACAAAAGTTACCCTAAATCTGGATGCACTACAAATTTGAGGCAACATTTAAAGAGAACACACTCGTTTGAAAACCCATGTGATACATGTCATTGTGCATTTTATGTTATATAAGAAATACTCAAAAGGAAGTTTTGTTCAATAAATTTGCTACTTATAAAAACAATGTTGCATTTGAAAATTGTATTAAAACATTGAACACTTTTAATGCACAACATAATAAGTTAATAACAAATATCAAACATATTAATTCATGCTCTGGACAGAGCAAACATGAAATAGTTTGCAAAATAAGCAGCAAATAGTTTAATATAAATCGAATCGAAAATATTCGAATCGGACTATTTGGTATCGAAAACGAATTGAATCGAATGATGTGCGAATCGTATCAGCTCTAGTATAAGCATCGTGATTAACACAATGATCTAAATTTATGTCCGAATGTTTTTTTTACAAAATACAAAAGTGCAATGACTAATTGTATAATTGTTTACTATAGATCATTTAACTAAAAATATATTTTCTTTACCTGGAATCTGCATCAGGAACTCGATGGTGTCCTGCTGACCACTGATGACACGCAACAGTAGAAATATGCGATGACTTACCTGTTATTATTCTGGTCTGAAAAATCATATCGCGAATATTTTATTAAGTTATAAAAAGACACAGTAATTGTTGAAGCATAGTGTTGTTTCGTAATTGTTTTTCGAATTGATGAAAAGCAACTTTTTTTCATTTTAAGGCGTTAATTCCGATCACCAGTGTGGTTCTATTATAACAAAAAGCGTATTCATATTTTTATTTTACAATGTAGCTCTTTCGAGCTTATAAAAGCCTTCTGTAACTTAATGCCATACACAACGAAACTAGTTTGTTTAACTTCAATACATCTAACATACGCCCGTGTTGTTACTTTCCTAGACATTTGTCAACGCGATGCGCCAACGACCGAGATGGTGTTAACGTTATTTTAAGTGCTCAATATATCATGGAAAGCACTGCGTTAGGGCCGTGCGCCATCTTGTCATCTTTCCCAGGGATTCCGCTCTCGTCGATTCGAAAGTTCAGTTACTTATCGCCACATATGTGGAACCCGAGGATCTGATTTTTTTTAGTGTCACGAAAACCAGTTGGCATACATGTCTGCTGTAATGTGGTATACTTTAGCTCTGACGAAAGTGAAGAGTGGCGATACCGCACGGGGTCAAAAACGGCCCTCTGTACACAGTTCACATTTCTTTCCTGTAAAATATCAAAATGCATTACTATATATACAAATTGCCGTATTGTTATTCGTTACATCACTTGCATTTTAACTTAACAAGCACAGGTGGAAATACAATATTGAATTATTATTAATAATATGTGTAGGCTAACAATTAATTATGTTGCATTAAAATAACAACTTTGCGATCATCTGTGGGTCTTAATTGGTCTCAGTGCATTATCTTCTCTTCGTCTGTCACAGCGCCCACGATGTCCTAGTGAGGTTTCTCGCACGTGACGCAAACGTCCTCTGGGTTTGACAATTCAAATGTGTGGAACGCAGTGTAACCATATGCCTCTGAAAGCCGAGGCATTCACGCATCGTAATGTTAGCTCTTGACAAGCATCGCTATATTGTGCATGTCATTGCGACTTTGTAATGCTTGATTGAAGGATGACGATAAGAATTTTGTTGTTTTTTTTGCCTTGGGGATGCTGAGCACGGCAGTCCGATTAATGCGGATGTGTTCCAAATGAACTTCAAAAAGCTTTGTACATCATAAAACGATATTGCGTGTTTAGGTTTTCGACCTCTGTTTCCGTGCGTTTTTGGCGTACAACAACTCTGAGTTACAGTCTGTATCAGTGCATTCAAAACAGCACGTTTTACGTCAAACTTCGGCTGGAATGATTCAATTCACACTGAAATACCATTAATTGTAAAGTGTGTGCGTACGTGGGAGAGTTTTCTTCCTCTCTTCGTGCTAGATGAGGTATCCAAAAAGTTACCTAAAATTCCCATAGGGAAAATTTCTTGTTCGCCTTTACTTTTTCACGCATGTCTAATTTGGATTGATACATGGAGGCTGGTGTGTGAAATTCTTATCACATTGTCCAAAACATCCACATCCCTTCATGAAATTCTCGCCAGCTAACATATATGTCACGTTGTGCATGTATGCCAGCGATGTTTGCGTTTCTGGCACGGTTTTATTTGCTGGCATTGATGGACGATCGATATGATCGTCTTCGCTGCCACTATTGTTGTCATCACTGTCACCAATAATTTCATTCACCATCGACCTCAGACGACACTGAAAGATGTCGCGGTAGCTGCTAGTATCTGCATCGCTCTCGTAACTCGCCTCCAATGTCTGTGAACACGCTGGTGTACTCGCTAGGGTACGACCAAAGTGTTCTGATGTAATACTTTCCAAATCCTGAAATTAATTAGTACGCGTTCATCATCGATAACGTATTTTTACATTAACAATGAAGTTGCAATTTAATAATAATTGTTTCCAATAACATGCACATAGTCATACTAATGCAAAAAGTGGTTACTTCCGCGATTCGAACCAATGCGAATATATCAATAAATTGCTATTAGTCTAGTAGCCTAGTATACCGACTGCGTATTTCTCATCGAGACTACTTCCAATCCATTGTACTATCTTTATAAAGTCATATGGTATGTTGAAATGATATCCGTTTGATTATTCACACAAAAACACAATTATAACTTCACAAAAATTTACTATTTTGTCCAATATTGCTACTTTAAATAAAAAATATAACTTAATTATTGATATTCATAGGCTAATTTAACATTCTTGTAAGCGCACATTTAGGAGGCTTTAACTATGACATTTAACTGTGTAACATTTCGAAACAACAAACTATTTTACACACAAAAAAATGGTTACAAAATATCAAAATAGTCTAGTAATGTTCTGACACTTTTCTATGATCATCCAAAGTCTCTTTCATTCACTGATCCAGTGCAAAGCAATACGTGACATTTTCCGAAAACTGGTTTAAATAAATAGTTTTAAACAGTATGTTCGGTGACGATTGTGCGAAAACATAATATTAAAAAATGGGTATAGTGTTGAGACTCTTACCTCAAGTTGAGCATCCATTCCGTAAATTGTATTACTTTATTTTCGACGCGATAAACAAAATAAAAAACACGTGTACACAAGTATCTTTTGCACAAATAAAAATCAAATTGTCGCAGAAAATTATGACGAAATTAATATGACAGTTTACCAATACAGTCGTAAACGTCAATTGTGCCGGATTTCTCATGGCGCGATTCATATGTATATATGTATGTATGTTTGTTTGTTTGTTCGTGTATGTGTATGTAAATAATGTATGCTCATACCTTTGCGCGTGAATGTATACAAATGTTCCTGCATGCATGCTTGAATGACAATGAACAATAATGTATTATATTTTTGTCTGAATATGTGTCATATAGCTTGCGTACAGCTATGGGCTGGGTAAAAAAAGATCAATCCGAACCTGGTCAGTAAAAACTAATTACTACTTAGAATTATTTTGTGTAAGTATTTCTCTAAATTTATTCACATCGATTGTTTTGTTTTATTTAAATTAAATAGTCATATTAACAGGATTTATAACCACAAATAGCAATAAATTCATATCAATGCAAGCAGCTTATAAGTAACTTCTTTAATATATCAATTAACATTTCAAATATTGTCTTCAAATAATGTTTTACCTTTGCTCGTGGACGTTTGGCTTTTGTCGTTAAATAATTTGGTACGAGCTTTATTGACACTTCCATCTAGCCTCTTAAGTTCCTTGTTAAGTTCACTATCTTTTTCGCTCTCATATTTCTGTTTTTTTAAACTGTGACCGCCTGAATCGTTGACGGAGGAACCATTTTCGTTTTCGGAGGGCATTCTTGTACCATTCGTCTGGAAATTTCCATTGCCGCCTAATTTCAAAAGAAAAGAGGTATTTGTATGTATGAACGTGTATGTATGTATGTATGCATGTATGTATGTTTGTATGTATGTATGTATGTAAGTATGTGTGTATGTATGTATGTATGTATGTATGTATGTTTGTATGTATGTATGTATGTATGTATGTATGTATGTATGTATGTATGTATGTATGTATGCATGTATGTATGTATGTATGTATGTATGTATGTATGTATGTATGTATGTATGTATGTATGTATGTATGTATGTATGTATGTATGTATTGTATGTATGTATGTATGTATGTATGTATGTATGTATGTATGTATGTATGTATGTATGTATGTATGTATGTATGTATGTATGTATGTATGTATGTATGTATGTATGTATGTATGTATGTATGTATGTATGTATGCATGTATGTTTGTATGTATGTATGTATGTATGTATGTTTGTATGTATGTATGCATGTATGTATGCATGTGTATGTAATTTACATCTGCTTGCATACATTCGTGTATGCTTTTATGTATGTATGATGTATGTATGTATTTGTAATTATTAATATAGATATAAATAAATAATATATATATAATATATTTATTTATATTTATATATATATATTTTTATTTATTTATTTATTTATGATAATACATGCTTGATAAGTATCCGATGAACATGAATGCTCACATGGTGGCAATACAGAAGAAAGGTTGGCCTAGTTTGATACATATATGCATTATTACTTTAATTATTACAGTATTGGTTCAGTTAAAAATAATGTTACCTAGAATTCATTGAATGTATGTGCTCAACTCGGTTTTAATTTGTTTCCCAAGTAAAAGTAAATTGAATCGTTTGAACTAATACCTCAGTAACAAATAGAGACCGATTGCCGCCAATCACCGGACGACTTAATTTTGTGCTGATCGTGATGACGCCAGGCCGATCATCGCACGGGCATCGGAACATGTTTAGCATGAAGCGGCGTCCGGATTCATTTTAAATATCGCTTAAAATTTGACCCGACGTAAGGAATCGAGTTGAGATCCAAAAAAGATCAGACAATCGAGGCACTGTTATCGCTGACATCGGATGTCGGTGATCGGTCTCTATTTGTGAATCATGTGCACATACTAAAAAGTAAAACTTGATGTGTCCCACCGCATCATTTTAAAGGAATAAAAATGCACGCACCATATATAATACTATATATACCGTAATTACAAATGATCATCATTGAACCTTTGTGTATTCCAATTAAGCTATATCATGTTTCCTAAGAATTTACATCTGCCTTTGCAGCCGAGTTTCTGCACAGCTGGGTATTTGTATGGATGGATTGATTGATACATTGACGGATGTATGAAGGGATACATGGATACATCGATTGATTGATTGACGGTTGGATTAAAGTATTGACGCATCCTGCATTAATGCACGCAGTCTTGCATTTACAAATTATCGAATTGGTGTATGTTTTTGCGTCAACAAATGACATTTTTACCATTAATTATGAATAATGTTATTACACTTTATTTCGTGGTATAGCAGATTATCAAACTTACGGTTTGTTGTATTGTCCATTCAACGTTGTAAATTATAATCCGTTGAGTCCGGTAAGTCTTGTTGTTTCTAATTGTCTGCGTAATCTCACTTAAATAAATACCGTAATTATTGCAAATAATTTTTCAGTATAATCTATTAAAAGCTGTTTTGCTATAATTGTATAAATGTAAAGCGTGGTTTAAATAGAAAATGTGTGATTATTTATGCTGACGCTGAATTTCAGTGTATAATTTCATCATTTTGTATACACTGCGCGTACGATTCACACGCTAGTATGTGAAGTGTTAAAGTTTCTGTAACATTATTTGCATGCATTACTCAAAAATGTTCAAATAAAAGGAATTTCCAAACCTATATGATACTTTATAATATGATATCAGTACAAACTCATATGTTATATATTCCCCTCAGTTTGGAGAAGTGAATAGCTTAACACCGCGCGTTTGACTGTTGCTTGTTTATTGAGTTCGGTTATCATAGGATGAGTGTCCCTTGTCACATTCCCAGGTTATCAACTAAGCTATAAACAGATAAGGTTAACGTGTATCATTTTGTATTTACACCAAATGCAATCTTCAATAATTGAAAATATCATACACCAACGAATGTTTTATCTATTTCGTTAATGCCTCGTCGATTCAAACTTGGCTATATATTTATATTCTCTTTTTTAGGAGACGAATAACAAAATTGGTATTCAAATATTCGGTCATTAAAATATTAAATACTCGACAATATGATCATCTGGTATACATTATATATGAATAATTAAGATCTCAAAGCATTGATGCTAGAAATATATCAATTGAAAATCATGCAATAAAAAACACGTATATGCAGTACATTGCATTAAAAAGTTCAAATACATCTTTCATCCTAACTTTAAAACTAGTAATCCGTTCACTTTCTGATACAGACGCTTTCACAAACGTTGACAAGGTTATGTTGTATGTTTTGGTAGTGATCTTCTGAACTTGACTTCATTGTCAGATGACTGAAAAAATTTGATGTTATCTCTGCATACGTAAGAATATTGAAACACAAGTTACACTTTGCAGAGGACGAACGAGTTAAAGGATTGAACATGACTATTAGGCAGGATTTTTTTTATTAATCTCAAAGTAATATGAAAAAAAACACACACCATATATTAGCAAATATTACTTAAATACTATATAATTCGCATAATAAACAGAACGATATGTGTTTGTGCTATTTGCTTCAGATGGTGTAACTACTTATTACATTCGTATCGCGTAATAAAGCTATTGCGGCATAGTTTCAAAATTGTGTAAATGATTGAAGATAATCACGTCGAAAATAAAGTTGAATTACACGTAAGCATGCGATATAGGATTGATAACAGATAAATGTAAGCGCTTGGGGTAAAACTCTAGCAGTAAACTGTCACCAACACAATACTGTGTTGATGAATCGATTTTGATACATATCTTGCGTACTCGAAAACGATATGTTGCATGGAATGTTCGTTGTCTTGCGATTGTTGTTATAAATACTGTGCTGAACTTAGCCCCTTATGTACTTGCAATAAATTATTTAGTATTATTCGAATCTTCGACTATCCGTTGGTATCTCTATTTTAAGTATTGTTTCTATTCACTATTAAATATTATTTTATTAAAAAATAACAGTTAAACAACAACATTTTAAGCACTACATTCTTAAATTAGCGACCATTAGAAATAATTATTCTTTATAAAGCATCCTGAAATTGCTTGTGGATGTAGGAAATAAACTATGGCGACCTTATAACCCCTGTCACAAAATCATCGGAGTTATTATAGGATGAGATGCAAAAGGAAATTAAAGGAGGGAAGTAGCCATAAAAAAGAGTAGGGAATGTAACGTCCGAAACATTAGAGTAGTTTAGGGCACACTTTTGTTGTTATGCATTCCATATAGAAGTGTGTTTGTGCTGCATTGCGTAAGTATATAGCAATATGTTGGCGACACATAATAATCAAGTAAATTATTTAAAATAATAAATAATTTTGGTTGAAAAGTATTTATATTTAATTCTTTACGTTATAAACATAATATTGTGTCGAATATGCAAACATTAATGAATCTGATAGACGTCTGGATATGTACGCCGGCTATCAATCTAATATCTTTATCAATAACCAGATAAAATGATAATTGAAGTGATAAATTGTTTGTTTATAAAGACATAATGTTGACTTAGTCAACGCAAAAATATGCCCATTGTTCTATTTTCGGGACCATTGGTGGATCAAAGTTGAGCAGATCTAGGATGTAAGCAAATGTCGAACCTTGTTCTACCGTCCGAAACTAGTATACCTTATAAGAACTCACTATTAAATCAAATTCATTAACAACCCGCGTGATTATACAGGTTTCAAATCAGTAGATAACCCAATTATAAGCTAAAGCGACGGTTACAGAAAAACAAGTTTGGAAGGCTGTCAATAAGTATGCTTGGCCATTAGGAGGATACACAATTTTTTGAGAAAACATATCACGTACAGTCTGAACTTACAGCGTGACGCCGTGAACAACATGACGTATTGGAAAGTATTTTCCAAACTAAACAATACTGCATTTTAATTAATAATATTTAAGAAAATGTTATTTGGTTTTATTTTACTTTTGCACTCATCTATTGATTTTTAAAACAAACCGTGTCATTATTAAAAACATATATATATTTATATATATAGAAAGAGAGAGAGAGAGAGATTTTTTATAAATATATTATCTAATATGTAGACCGTTTTTACCTGCAATTCAGTCATGTGGCGGCTGTAAATTAATCCGTACATACTTGTGTAGGATAAATTGGTTTGCTAGTAATGAACGCATATCCTGATTACAGTGACAGGCAATGGGCCTTCCTGAATCAGATTTAGTATGATAATTACCGTCACATGACTGAATTGCAGATGACAAAGGTCTACACATATCCAACAAAACAACACAAACAAACAAACCATCAATGTAGCAATGAGAACGGCTTTGTGGTTATGTTAGTAAAATGTGTTTATCATTGGTTATTTGACACCAAAAGTAAATTTCACCATACATCAATCATGTCATGTGAACACTAATGTATTTAAAAATCACAACTACTAAATATATATACGACGAATATCAACATTATCGAAATTAATGCAATAATAGTATCTTTTAATTCATTTAATGTCATCAGGTCCATATAGTCGGAAATCTTCGAGGTCTTCATCAAGGGCATAGCTCAACATGGGTCTTTCACGTTTCAGACGAGCTGCACCTACGGTATAAATAATAAACTAATTTACTGATACATTCATGTTAACTAAATATAATAGAGGCCTCTAGCTACTTCATCCACATTAATGTTAAATAGCAACACACGCCCGATATAATTGAAAACGTCATTTCGTGGAAATTTGCGTACCTAGTTCACAAGAGTTGTCCATGAAAGCAATTCGTATTTTAGGACTAGATGCCTCCTTGCTGGAATTGTACTTAAACTGAGCGGCTTATGCTGCCGCGTCATGTTTACCTTTAAAAATGTGGCTGATTGTTTCCCGTATTGTTTTGATCGAAACCGGCTGGCTGGTAAATATTAAGTATCAACAATAAAAACATAATCATAACTCACAGGGTTATATCTTAAAAATCCACTATTTTAACACCATTGTTCCTTAAAAATGGCTTAATAACTTAATATGATATGTTCGAGCATTTAAACACTTAGCGGATAAATTATCATAATTACAAGTGTGTTTTAGTTTGTTCTCATCCCGATCTTCAAGCAATTGGGCATTATCGTTAAATGTAAATATTGTTTATCGCGCAATAAGCTATACTCCAGCGAATATAATAACATATTAGAAAAGTAATCAATACTATATAGTTTTTATTTCTTTCAAACTAATTTCGTGTTAACGATTTTATCGGAAAAAATATACTCTTAAACCGGCAAAAATACTTTAAAACTTGTTACTATTATGTTTATATGAAAACCTTGTTGAAATAAGATAGTATTTTAAGCACAAATATGGGTAAATATACGCAAAAGTCTTAGTATACATAAGCATTAACGACCTTTTAAAACAATTTTTCATAATGGAGTGTGCACAATTGCAACATAAAGGACTATTGAAATCGTGTACGTGAATATGTAGCGTGACATATTTTAATCAAGTTAAGTCATATTTTACAAACATATATACGCTGCAGTTGTTATGATGCAAAGAATTCACTTACTTCAACTGTATCCTTTCATAATATTTGAGATAAAGCTACTTCTACCATAAACCTCTTGAGAGTGCACTACGTGTACATCAATCATATATTGGCATTACGCATTTGCAAAGATACATATACTTTTCTTGTATACATGATCAACAATACAAATTACTATAAACTATATATTATACGTCTTTGTTGATCAGCTTTGAAACGTTTACGATGATTCTTATAAGTATGAGTATTCCATTCAAAAGCATTGCATGTTTATTTTTAACTTTAATGTTAATTCTGGTCATTTGTTAAAGTGCTGTAAGAAAGAATATTTGACCATCTTAAATATACCATTTTTTACGCCTAAAGCTTGAATACAATTGCATTTGCTCTCTTAAGTATAGTTAGTATGTTATTATTTTATTCCAATTGCAATATTGTGGACCTATATATTTTTCATCAACTCTAAACCGAAAATCTTATCTGTTGAAGTACATTTTCTTGATAAATAAACAAATGTTCTTACTTACAAATAATTCTCATATTTATATTTGAACAGTTCAATCAAATACGAGAAATACTGTGATATTGAACGATAGTTGTTATAAAAAAGGCGTGTGTGGTAAAGCTCCTGTATACTGTTAATTCTTTATCGTTTTAGAACCATCCATTTTCATGGTTGCATTGATATATCTAGACTAAGATAGATAAATGTGCTTAAAAAGGAGAATAGTTTTCAGGCCAAGTGTTTTACGGATTTGAAAACACCATTCATATAGAACCATTTGAAAAAAAACAGTTTTGAATCTTTATATTATTTAGTTAGATATTATGCAAAAATATCAAACCAAGGAAAACCAAACATGATGCAATCCAAAATCTTTTTGAACACATTTCGAATCAAGTGAAACACTTCTGGTTTGTGCGATATCTTCTTGACACTTATTGAATGAAAAGAACCCATAAACAATTGGTGAATGAAAGTGGATAATTGTATGATTTCAGGTTTAAAAACACCATTTATATTACATTTGTTTTACATTATCAACAATCTTGTGGTATTTGTTGTGTGGAAGTCGTCATGTTATGTAACGTGGAACGTGATTGGTGGTATATTTACTGCAGTTAAGATTTAATCCATGAAATCGCATATTTTAAATACATGTAGTAAATTATTCAACATCTATGAATAACATTGTTCTTGATTACTGCTTCAATGTTGTACGAAGAGGTAGCAAAAAAACATCAATTGTGGACAATTTATATTACACTATGCAGCGAAACTAGCCAATGAGTATATACAAAAAGAACTAATTTGTTATAGTTGAAATAGTGGATTTCCGTGTTCACGCGTGTTAACATATTTATAATCACGGATAGAAAACTGTTAAAACTGTCAGTTACGGAATAAATCATACGTTATTTGTACATGTAATGTTATGTTATAGACGCTTAAGTCTATATTTAAAAAACAAATACACAATATTTGTATTTATCTCAATGCTGTAAGATTTAGAAAACATCCGTCAAAATACTGTAAGATACAGACACGCTGCGAAACGAAGTCGATATAAAGATTTGATTAAAATCAAAATAAATGTATACAGTATATCACATTGTAAAATGTATACAATTCCCATATGTTATCTTAAATCTGGAATTGTGTTTATAACATTGATCCTGGCTATTGGTGTTTAGGTTATTTGGTTTAACATCATCTCAGTATAACTATGACTTCTGCCTAGTTTATGAAAAATCCTTATAATTATCTTTGTGGTATGTTCATTACTCTGTGGATACCTAAACCTTCATTGTTATTATATTTGTAACATAGGCATTTTTTAAAAGAAGACAAATACACAACATGTTCGTGTTTACGATAATATTACAACAATCTTGGCCTGGTTTAAATTCCAACAACATCACTCCATGCTTGCAACATTATGTATCACACAGATTTATAAGGATGAGTTTTTTATAATGAATGTTGGTCTATATTGTCACCTTAACTATTTATCATGGTGTCTGATTTTCGAAATCGATCGATGCAATACAAACTTATGTTCCAGAAAAAGAACTGAAAGTAAATGCTTAAAAGAGGAT
The DNA here is from genome assembly GCF_020536995.1 of Dreissena polymorpha. Taxonomy (NCBI): domain Eukaryota; kingdom Metazoa; phylum Mollusca; class Bivalvia; order Myida; family Dreissenidae; genus Dreissena; species Dreissena polymorpha. Next base: position 13,842,370 of record NC_068362.1, read on the forward strand.
TTTGACATTTAATTGAGAATTTTATTTTGAACCTAGTGATCTGAGTTTTGCGTGCGAAACTGTGGCCTACAATAACTATCAAAAATAGTTATGACTACCCGTGCATGTTTTATTGCGGTATACCCGAGATACAGTGCTGAACGTTCACTTTTTTAGTTTGACCTTAGCCCTTTCATTGTTGAGCCGCAAAAGTTATTTCAAACGTATATCCTAGTGGACATAATTATGCTGAGTGATTTAAAGAAATAACATTTTAGATAATAGAATGAACGTTATTGTTTAACCTTAACTTTGAATGCACGTTTCTTAGTATTGCTTTGAACGTTTCAACGTGCGCGTTATTTCTGCTAATTCCATATTAATACCAAAATATGTTATGATGGACAAGTATAATTATCCGAGTTCCAAAATTTGATTTTTGCTAAAATAATCGTTTCCAATTGTAATTATCAAGCCGACTTACCGAATATCAATCGAGTTGTGTAGTATTGCCTTACACAGACCCCGCAACTTGTACAGACATGCACACAGTAGCCTTAAGATAAAGAACATATCTGAATTTATAAACTTAACCACAATTGCTATTATCTTTTGTAAATAAAAACACTACTTAACACGCCTATCTTTAAACGAGTATTACTTCGTTAACAGAATGTTTCATCAAATTGTAAAACATATGATGCCACGATATGTGTACGAACTAAAAAAATACTAATAAACACAATGGTATTTTTTTTGTATACAAAAGCTTGTTAATTTATAATATGGAGCCTGATTGTTTGACCATATTGACGGCATAGGTGTGGAATATGTGTAATCGTTCACACACTACGTATAAGCAGGTATGATAGTTTTGTGTTGTTTCTTTAGGCGTCGCAGTATTAAGTTCTATCCCCATCTAGGGTTTTAATTATTTTGAGTGATCCTACTTATTTATCATAATTTATATAAGAATCTAATTTATACTATACAATGGTGTTGCGCCCGATTTATATATCGAGTAGATTTCAATTCTATCGTCTGTAATATGTCATAAAGCGGATATTATAATTGTTAAGTACTTGTTTTCATGTACATTGTGGTCTATACGTATTTATTTTGAAAAAAAAAATTGGGATTCATGTCGAAAGATGTTCTGTAATTTAACCTGTAATTATTAAATGGATATATAAAACAACAAAGAACACAATTTGATGTCGTACGTTAACACAAACATACTAATTTGGAACTGATTATGTTTTAGATTAATAGGAATGTCAGGATTGAAGTTAAAATCTAGTTGATTTTTTCCTTTTATTTTGACACTTCACTTTTAATTATTAAGTAATGGTGTCATTTTAAGCATTTTGTTTTACCGTCAACAATTATGATGTTATTTAAAAATGTGTGAGTTACTGTCCGAAATTTTGATTTAACTGATTTTGATTTAATATAACTGCTGAAATGATAATGTTATGAAATGGTTCGGCGGCCTATTTTTTAAATTCTTGATTAAGTATGAGAGCATCAAGACAAGTAAATTTAATAAGTTTGTCAAATGTATTTTATTGAGAATTGTTTCAAATATCGAATAAGTGGTTGAAAAACAAGTATTGCGTATCGGTGGTGAAGACTTTATACCATCACGATTTATTACTAGTGCTGTTATGAATTTCCTTTGATGTGTTATGTTAATTTTTCATGCTACATACATTAGTGAAGTGAGGCTCATAAGCAACCAAAAATTTGTCATTTTCAACTTATATTCATAATTATTTAAGTTTCGAAGGAGTACATTTAGCAGTTGTAGTTACTTGTTGCACAATTGTTAACAAAATCAAAACAAGGCGTGTGACCCTATATTTCTATTTTTCCCTCAGTATTATGTTTGTATGTATGTATTATTTGTAAACAAATCAAAATACCTATTAATAGGAAAACAAGTCATCAAAACAACCACATAATAGTTTTACTGAAAATTTCAATGCCGCATATAGCTCCACAAGTATAACATGCATTACACATTTGGCATACGAATGCGCCGACAAGCAAATTAATACTACTTACGCATAGGCGGCGAGGCTGACTAACACAATGATGACTTTTAACTCCGCAATACTCAAATCAAAAGACATATTTCGTCTTCAATTAGAGCATATACTGCAATGTAAAAGGATTGTAATGGCACCGGATTCCTTGCTCGTTGGTACGTCTGCTTTATGTCGCGTATTAAGAAATTGTACACATTCTACGAATTAATATTGCTTAAATGATATTGACATTAAATATTTTGAATTCATTGTAACACGGATATCCATCTGGTTGTAAAATGTTTTAAATTTATACCTAACGTGGATATCATGTAAATGGAAGGCTTATTTGTTAAGGACCACTCACAAGCTGCAAAGGAAGAAGTGGAAAGCATACTTAGTACAAAACTAAATTATAAATGAAAAGTAAATCATCGGAATATTTCAGTGATCCGCCTTTTGTGACGTAATTTTGCAAAAAGGGACAAAGCTGATGACCACGCTGAACCATCATCGTAACCTTTTTTTACGGCTAGTAAAACGTCACCACAGTTTTCACATAACATGACAAAACCTATACAGGGATAATTATGATCACATGCGATTTAGTTTAATTTGAAATTTGTATCAGAAATGCGTTCATTTCATGCGGGCAAAAATATTCGTCTCCGATACGTTTAACGTGTTGTGAGTAAAATGCAAGCGCATATACCTTAAACAGATGTGTTTCAAGGAACACAGGTACTTTTTCAAACAACACATGATAATTATACGCATATTCAAACTTGTTTTAGTATTTGCCGAATTAATCAATTGCAATATAATAATAATATTGATATATAACACAAGTTCATGACCTAATCATAAATATTAATTTCGGATTTCTGAATACGTTTTAATACATTGCCTACGATATTTGATATAGCCAACAATTGTGAACTTAGTTCATTCATGACAATGTGAATCAACAAAAAACAAAACACATGGTTAATATTTATTTTTATTTTACATGGTTTATATATGTTAGATTTATTTGGTGTTTGAATAACCTTACAAATAAGTAAATCCATATGTTCCTAGCATAACCTGGGTAACTTAGTAATTAATTGCTAAATAGAAATGTAGTTTATTGTGTTTACTTTTTTCGAAATTAAAGCGAGACTATACGATTTTGTTAAATATTTATGAATTTATATAAAATGTTTAAAACACATGTAATGCATATAGTTCAATATACATAAAAATAAAAGTTAAGAAGAACTTTTGTCGAAAATTGCAAATTAAGCCAAAAATCTACTTATGAAATCGAAAATGTCTGAACAGTCGAATTCGCATGCATGTATATCATGCATGTACGATGTGAATCTAAATTTAGTTTAACGGTTAATTTCAAATTCCTCAAACGATATCTAGTCATACGACACACGAACAGTAACTAAAAAGACGAATGCTTCGGTTATTGTATGAAAATATGTACGAAATGTCTTCGTCACAATTCGTCTTTGCTGCATTTTATGAAATTCATTTTCAATGTATAATTTGTCTTGCCTATTTAGTGCTTTTGTAACATAATTTGATCAATATATTACAATTTAGCACATATACAAATCGTATAGTCTTGCTTTAAAGTGATAGTATGCGCATGTTTTACTGTTGAATTGAGCTGAAAAGAATTAACAGGTCAAAATAGTTAGTTAAATTGTGGTAACTGACGAATTATCTACTACTCATCTTTCTACCAGTTGTTTATAAAAGATATTTATTACATTCGATATTTTACATGATTGTACAGTCCTCTAAGCCGAAATGATCTGAAAACAAAAGTGTATCTTTGTGTCGAACGAATGAATCTTCACTAAAACTAAATTTAGATCGTGCATCGAATAATTTCTGTCGTCAGTTGTCAAATCAAAAGTACAGTTGATATTCAAATGCATCCTTTTTCTCTTTCCGGATATTGTTTTAGTATGTAGATGCTGCATTATCACATATAGGAGTATATGAAGAGAAAAAAATAAAATAAATAAACAACGGTTGTGATAGACACCTATAAACATAGCATATACTGTTAGATGCGCATAATATCACTTTAAGGATATGTTTTAAAAATTAGTAAATACAATAAGATATAAATACAAAAGCATTCCAAGTGGTAAAAGACGTAGTAGTTGTTTTAAATGTAGAAATAGTGGTATTACTAAAAGAAGTAAGAATACAAGTAGTAATAATCATCATCATCACAGGCATTATAATCGACATATTTAATCATTATCGTCGCCGATATAGTCATCATCGTCATAATAATCATCACCGTAATAAAAATCATATGCACCATCTGATTAATCCAATTGCATTCGTCAGATAACAAGCTTTAGTCCTTGTGGTAATCCTACTGCCTATGATAATTGCGTAGAAACAGTGATAGCGACTATGCTGAAATTGGTGTTGATCATGCTGATACTTATAGTTGTGATTATAGCGGTGAGCAAGTAGTTATAATGCGTAATTGTTTAATAGGTATAAGTACTTTTAGTAGGAGCATAAGGACAAAGAGATGGAGTAAGGATATTGTACATCTGCAATCCGATTTCAATTAGCGGTTCGACAGCGCATTCTGTACTACTGCCGATATTCGTGAGTTTAAATATGCTTGCGGATTCATGTGTCATATATTCTGATTATTATCTTATTTGGTTACACAATACGTTTAAATGGTATTAATATTTTCATTTGTCAAAATTTCATTACTATTGTATAATAGTCCATTCATAGTGTAAAATAAATCCGATATTCCTGCGATAATGTCAGTAACTGCAAATAATTTAATTTGAAAAAAAATTGTTGTAATAACATGTGCAATATGATATACTTTCTGCAAACATACCGAAAATTGTATGTTGAGTGTTGTTTGTGCACTTAATAACTTCCATATGGGGCTGTGCTTGCTAAAAAATGCTTAAAAATTGCTTACTTTAGCGTTGACACACTCTTTAATTTAAATGTTCGAATGTTTTATTTTAACTAGCGATTTAAAAACCAAATATTTGATTTTGAAGTTGTATTAAGCAGGTGTGTGCTGACTGATAAAATATAATAAAGTCTTAGGCATACTAATCAAACATGGAATTAAATGTTTAAGGCATAAGTATGATGTTATATTTTTCACTGAGTGACATGATGCTCAATAATGTGATATAGTTGAATTACATTCCTCTAAGAATGTCTCACCAATTGAACTAATCGCTTAACATCCAATTTAATTCTTAGGGAAATAAGTTGACGGACCAACACAGGAGGTTGCTTCATGGACACAATGTTAAATGTTAAATAAGAAAAGCAATATTAATTTTTAACCTGATATATAATCTCAAGGTAAGCAAATATTTATAAAAAACATGTTTTTAGAATTAGTTGTGTACACGGATCAAAAGGTAACATATAACAGTTGACAGAATAAAATTGTCTCTTAGATAGGCACACAAATTGTGAAATACAAAAAACGAATTCCTAGGTCCATTTACGCAAGAAAATGCCTTACATGCAACCTGCTTTTATTTAAAATAACGTTCACAATAAAGACAGAAATATTAACAAAACGTGCCGCATACCGGAACATGTAACTCTACTACTACTACTATTACTACTACTACTACTCCTAATACAACAACTACTAGAACTACTACTACTACTACTACTACTACTACGACTACTACTACTACTACTACTACTACTACTACTACTACTCTACTGACTACTACTACTACTACTACTACGACGACTACTACTTCTTAGACCACTACTACTACTACTTACTCACAACTACTACTACTACTACTACTACTACTACTACTACTACTACTACTACTACTACTACTACTACTACTACTACTACTACTACTACTACTACTACTACTACTACTACTTCTACTACTAGTACGACTACTACTACTACTACTTCTACTACTACTACAACTACTACTACTACTACTACTACTAATTCGATAACAACTACTACTACTACTAACTACTACTATTACTACTACTTCTACTTCGACTATACCACGACTACTACTACTAGTACTACTACTACAACTACTACTACTAATACGAACTACGACTACTACTACTACGACACTACTACTACTACTACGACTACTACTACGACAACTACTACGACTACTACGACGACTACTACTACTACTACGACTACTACTACTACGACTACTACGACGACGACTACGACGACTACTACTACTACTACTACTAACGACGACTACGACTACTACGACTACGACGACTACTACGACGACGACGACGACGACGACGACGACGACTACGACGACGACGACTACTACTACTACGACGACGACGACGACGACGACGACGACGACGACGACTACACTACGACGACTACGACGACGACGACGACTACGACGACGACGACGACGACGACGACTACGACGACTACGACTACTACACGACGACTACGACTACGACGACTACGACTACTACGACTACGACACTACTACTACGACGACTACGGCGACGACGGCGACTACTACGACTACGACGACGACTACGACTACGACGACGACGACGACGACGACGACGACTACGACTACTACGACGACGACGACGACGACGACTACGACGACGACGACGACGACGACTACTACGACGACGACGACGACGACGACGACGACGACGACGACGACGACGACGACGACGACGACGACGACGACGACGACTACGACGAGACTACGACGACGACGACGACGACGACTACGACGACTACTACTACTACGACGACGACGAAGACGACGACTACACGACTACGACGACGACGACGACTACGACGACGACTACGACGACGACGACGACGACGACGACGACGACGACGACGACGACGACTACGAGACGACGACGACGACGACGACGACGACGACGACGACGACGACGACGACGACGACGACGACTACGACGACGACGACGACTACGACGACGACGACGACGACGACGACGACGACTACTACGACGACGACGACGACTACGACTACGACGACGACTACTACTACGACGACGACTACGACGACGACGACGGCGACAAACGACTACGACGACGACACTACGACTACTACTACGACTACGACTACTACTACTACGACGACGACGACTACTACTACGACGACTACTACTACGACGACGGCGACGACGACTACGACGACTACGACTACGACGACGACGACGACGACGACTACGACTACGACTACGACGACTACTACGACTACTACGACGACGACGACTACGACGACGACGACGACTACGACGACTACGACTACGACGACTACTACTACGACTACGACTACTACTACTACTAATACTACTACTACTACTACTACACTAACTACTACCGACTACTACTACTTCTGACTTCTACATTCTAATACTACTACTACTTCATACTACACTATACTACTTCTACTTCTACTACCACTACTACTACTACTACTAATACTCTTACTACATACTACCATTACCATTACTACTATTAATACTAATAATAAGAATATTAATACTAATCATAATAATCATAATAATCATAATAATCATGCTCATAATAATCATCATTATATTGCTTATAAAAATTATAATAATACAAATTATAATATAAATTTTGCTTCTTAATGGTTTGTATTTTATTATAATTATTACAGTATCGGCATAAGAAAGTGTATGAAATGATATATGCAGGTTTTAAAAAATGTTTTCAAAGTGTTAGGAATTGTTATGGATATTAATGTCTCATTCAAATTCATTTGTATAACAAAAGTCACATCATTGTTTCAATATAATTTTATTATTCAAACAATTTATACTGTGAATATTAAATCTAGGACAGTAGTGCACAGAAAATGTTATGGATTCTGGCCATGTTCTTGTGTGCAACACTGTTCAACTCAAGTTGTGATTTGCATAACAGTCGATGTTCAAATTAGTTTTGTGTTTGACAATGTGGTCCATTAGTGTGTTGATTTTGATTAACCTGCATGATTATATCTGTATTATTTAATTGCGGCATATCGCTTACAGCTACATGCAAGGAAAATGGGCAAGGAAAAATCAAATATTTTAACATACTTTAGCGAACAAAATGCATGCAAAAAGACTTACAACAAGTGAATTCATACTGCAAATATAGTCACTGTTTGCATAAATTCATTCTGCGAAAACATATCCATGAACGGTTTATTATAACTACATCGAATGCTGTAAACAAATGTGAACTGTGATCGAAACAGAAACGAAAAACATCTGAAAAATCCGTCCGGGTGTCGAACTTATTACTTGAATGCATTGCTAAGAAATGACAGTAAACATCCCTTTTTGTTAAGCGCATGCGCTTCATTGTTCGATAAATAACTCTGTCCAAGCTATGAATACATAGAACGCTAACAATTGCTGGAACAAAATGTAAGCATCAAAAGGCCAAACAAACAGGCCCCAGAACGTAAGATGATTTTTATTTCAGACTACATACAATGTTGTCTTAGTATATATATAACGAGCTGTGTATGTTTTTAGGCCATAGTTATTGCAGTCAATAAATCGTTCTTAGAAGGTGTCCCTTCGAACAAAAAATAATTTACCCAATGCTATTTTTATTGTCTCAAAATCCGAAGGACCGTAAAACTTGTTGAAATTGGAAAAAAACACATACCATTTACATGCTGTTAACATTGCATTGTTTATGTTCAAGCTTTATGTGTATATTGCTAAAAGAAAGTATTCATATCTTGTGGACACTTAATGTAATCTGAATATTGTTACTTAACTTATATTGTACATTTATACTGGCCTTGCTTATATACAAAGGTTGTGATTTTCATAAGTCACAGGCTTCGCAGGTTGTATGTATCGTTATAAAATATACACATTATTGTTAGGGCTTGTAATTTAAATTTTCTGTACCTGGAAACTTGGGCACATAATATAATTATTTGAAAGAGATTATCGCGATTCTTATTATACCTATTTTAGAGAGTATATACGATATTCTTTTTTTTCAAGACAGATACAACGATGCTGCATATAAAATGATAAATGTTAAAAACAAAATAGTACACGATGTTAATTAAATGTCATCTGTATGATACTGAAAATAAATTTCTTTATTATAGCAGAAATCTCTTTTATGTACAAAAAACATTCCCTTTTGTGTGATCAAATTCGTTTTTAGGCGTAATGTTAGTTCTTCAAAAATATGACAAAGAAGTAACCACTATTTTCTAAATCGCGCCATATAACGATATCTACTTTACACAATATATTGTTATTTCATTTATTGGTTCAACCGTGCTAAAGTACATCGCCGACATTGAAACCTACATACGAAAATGCAAAGTGCCATTTGGAAGGAACTTGGTTATAAAAATTAATATTTTATTTTACTTGCGGCATCCAGATGTTAGTTTTAGGTTCATGATTTGTTTTACTTTCTATGGCCTATTAATCGCATTCTCGGTGTTTGCATGGAGATAAACATTTATTTATTGTACCATAGTTTTCTTTTTAAATGAACTTTTAGGCTTTAGAAACATATCGAATACATTTCAGTTTATACATTGTTAATATGCCAAATATCAATGTTCAAATTATATACAAATTTCTGTATATATAGCTTTCAAAACGACTTGTCCAGGTCTAGAGTTCAAGAAGTAGAACTCTTCACAAAAACACAAAACTTGTTGTTTTGTGTGTTAGTGTATGTTTTGTATAGACTGAAAAAGGTCCAATTATCTTGGCCATCAGCGACGTTGGTTTCTAGAGTAATATGTGTTTTAAGGTGGTTTACTTTGGCAAATAAAGGAACTTCCTACACAGTCAGAGACATTTTTATTTAGAATAATACCGTTCATTATTGCCCATACATTGAATTATTTTTTGGCATTTTTATCTAAATTCAATACGAATATGTCACAGTGTACTGATCATTCTTGTATTTTGCTCGAAAACAAATGGCATCGCTTCTTGTCTATAACATATTTTATCTGACGCTCAATGTTGAAAAGGCGAATCACTAGCAGCAAAAGTTGAATATGCAATTTATTATGGGCCTCATATTCAAATGCATACAACCCCTTTCATACCTCAGCGGCGTTTGCGCGACACTCCCAGCGTATTCTAAAACACACAGAACGCCGAGATGCGAAGGCCTTTAAACATCTCATGTAATGCCACGTCGCAGTGATTAATCTAAATGAGCAAATAGATCTAATAGGATATGCGTATGCAATGCGTGAGAAAATCAAAATTTGGATCTTCTGGTGGCGTGACTTTGCCGAGAAGAACTCTTGAGAGTTGGATTTCAACAGTACAGCGAAATTGCGGCGGGAGCGCGTATTATCATGTGATAAGCGCGTTGTAAGCGAGTCGTGTACGCGATTTAGCTGCTTATTGCGTTCCTTGATTACGCTTTAAGGACGGTACGAGGACTTTGTTAGAACGCGACGCCGTAAGGTCGTCGGGAGGACGCAGTGTGAGCGCGATAAAACATCAATTGAATACTGTTTACTTATTTTGCGGCGCCATGACCGACTTAAACAACTCAGTGGAAAGGCTGTGACAACGTTTTCCGGTGATGCTGTTTTTATTGAAGGTTCTCTTTTTGAAATTTCTTATGCTTAAGTTATTCATTTTATGTGGCATTGCAACAAGTTTACAAAGAAGGACGTGTTTTTGTTGTTGTATGGCTTTGATGCATCATTTCAAATACTTCTTTATTTTATAATATTGATTTATTAATAACATCTGAAATGACATATGATATACATGATGTATGAACACGTTTTTATGTAAGTAATACTGCGCTGACATTTAACATAATGCAACTTACCGCTTTCCAAGTCTGCATATTCTGTTCATAACAGCCCCATTTTAAAGTCATTAATAGCTAATGCCTCGAACATTCAATGCTCCGTCTACTGTTAAATTCACTTAGTCGGCGTTATCTACAATGAAAAAAAGCGAAACGTGTTCCAATATATGATGAGAATTTGACGCAATTTGCTTAAAATAACTTCTGGACAATTGCTCAACTTGTTCAATAATAGTAAAAATAAATTTTACAAAGTAAGCATACAATATTTTGATTGTACAAAAAACTGGAAAGCACGTCGAATGGAGTGTTATTAACTGTATGTCGACCAATGATTTTATTTGTACAATTTAATTACGCATTTTTACACGGTGCTTTATGTATAATAAAGGCGCTCCAAAACCTAACTTGGATACATATAATGAATTTACAATGTCCGTTTGCATTGATATATTCAAACGACCTTAATATATAATTATATGCATATATACATGTTTGTGTAATATAAATACTGCAGAACACATGTTACAGTTTTAAAACTTTATAATATCAAAATATCAAATTCGTTGTAAACCATAATAGCCTTCATGAGATATTTGTAATTGTTAAAGTACGTGTATAATTCGAATATTTACCTTGTACATGTAAATCGCATTAACGTCTTTACCTAAGTATCAACACTATTCTCACTTACTTCGTCTAGGTTATCAACTCGCGATTGAAGATTTGTTATCCTATATACATGAACGAAATAGGTATGAAACGTAACTTTGCAATAGGTAAGCCAACATCTTCAGTTATACAGAGTTTCCAATGCCCTTAAACGCGTACATGACGAGCTTTTCCTGCTATAAGCAGCGTTCCGCGTACTGGAGATGAGGGACCTGTTAATTATAGTAGACACAGAGATCTCCAGTCTTCCAAAATAGTCCTTATGATTCTAAGTCTGCGGAGATAGATGACATTGTTGCTTTGTTCATATGCTGATCAAATCGTGCATTTTCTTAGCAGCATTCCAAAAGAGATAGCAAACATAGCTATCATACCATGCATTTTATTAATAAACAGTAAATACATTAATGAATATTGCCTCTTATCAGTATAAATAGACTTGTACACGCATCTAGCAATAATTGCTTATTGATAAATTAGCCTATTTTGTAAAATAAGACGTATCATATAATATAACATCTATCATTTAGACATTTTAAAGCACATGGTTACGATAACGTTCATTTCGGAATTGTCTATTCGCAAATGGTTTTCATAATGTTGTTTGCTTACCCCATACTTGGTGACTCATGGGTTAAGCGTCTGAAGCTTGTATTTTATTTGACGTTTGTGCGATGTCGGGTAGATATCCCCTTGTTGAAGTTGCGGCTGAAGAGCTCGAAATATATGTTTCATACCTCAAGTGACTTCCAATAAGAACTTAACAATAACATGTTATATGGCTACGCGCCGATGCACCCGTTCATCACACTGAAACATTTCCTCATTTAATAGTGATTGAGTCGCTATAATGAGAAAAGTAAACTGAATTGAATCATTCTTTGTTGAAAAACAACTAATGGTCAACGGGACTACAAAGGCTGTTCGTAAGTTGCGAAACGGCGGCCACTTAATAAAAGTTCTACGTCTGAAACAAGCACATGAAGTAATCTCACTTAATGTCTGTTTCATAAAAGCGCATGATTCATGAATCACTTCTCTCGTGAAAAGTTATTATCAGTTACACAAACGAAGATGGCATGCCAGTGAGCTTAGTTGACAGCATGTTTCCGTGTCGCATAAAAGTCCATAGCATTTCGATATAAACTTATATTCTTCCGCACTTGCTTTTCCGACGAGCTGTTGGCTCCCTATTTAACCGCGTAGGTACTAGAACAATACAGCTTGCATTTAATTATTGTATAATTGTATATATTTGTTAAAGTTGTGTACCTTAAACGGGTGTGTTCAGTCACATACATTACGTCGCACAAGCTACGCCATTACTTGCGTTATCAGGTGAATAAAAATAAATGTACTTAATTTTGGTTTGCTTATAGATTTAAGGAAAAAATAGGATTATATGCAATTCAAACGAGGGCTGAACATTTGCAGTTTTCCCCTTAAAATACGTTCGGCCAAGCTCTGCGGTTAAATAGTGTCAATAGTAACACATTAATGTGGCAAGTGGAACAATATCCTTATGCTCAAAGCTAACATGCTTATTTGGGACCCGATTCTATTTATCTGATTATATGAGGGTTGCTTATGCAAATCAAACGATATGTTAATATTGATTGTAAAATCATGTTAATCACGGTAAAGCTATCGTAGTTAGGTTAGATCTAAATGTAAATTCAACTTATTTTAGCTCCGCTTTTGAACATAGTTTGATTGGTAGATGATTTTGTTTTTCGGACCTCTGATATGGAACCTAGTGATTTAATCAAAGACGATATTTTAAAGTAATTTTGCTAAAAAGTATGGTTGTTTGGCAAAAGTGAACTATTTACATAGGGACGAACATGTATCAATGATAAGCGTAAACCATCAACGAAATCGAAACTTATATTTGAAATGTTCACTTTACGAATTGTACGGACATTCTAGGATGTAATATGTGAGAAGAAAAAAATCTGCCAAGCCCTTTGGAAGGCAATTGTAATAGAATATACATATTAACCGACATCATATAATAAGCAACTGGCAAAAGCTCACTACATATGGTTACGGTCTTAAAGCTCAGCATGTAGGACACCTTTCTTAAATGGACGGGATTAAATATCCGCCCAAATGCTTTTCACGTAGAAGCATGAAGATGTTGTAATATGAATACAATAAACGAACGGTTACAATAACACTTTGACCCGGTCTAAAAAACAAATAAATGCGAAGGTACATTTTATTACGACCTACCCCAATTAAGAACATCATATGATATCACGATATCGCGATTAAATCACGAGGTAATACAATGATATACACGTCAAATTCAGTACAAAAGCACAGTACATAGCCCAAGGTCTTTGTAATGCACACATGAACTTGAAGTTTATTTAAACGGAAGGTAGTTAATTAGAATTTATCAATTGTTTCATAATTACATGAATCTTTATTAGTTATATTTTCAGATGCAGTATAGACTTAATTAGGCGAACATAGTTTACAAGAAAAGCACTGCATTAGGATATGGTAAATTAACATTCACTAAGAACATGTTGCCCTTCAAATTTATTAATGTAAAATGCATACGAAACAAACGAAGATTAAAGGTGATCTTTGAGTTAAAGATATTCTGCAAAAATGAACTGAAAAATTTAACTTGGTTTAATATAATTTTTGGATAGTATACTGTATGAAAACATGTATTTACACAATGTATGCTCCAGATATGCAGTCAAGTCAATGATTCAATGTGTGTTAATGTTACGATTGTTTGTCCAAATCCCTAAGACCTCAACCTTTGATGCATTATTTTATCATCCAATCGTCACATGACGAAGAATATTCAAACGGCCTGAATATGACCTAACCTTACATGAATATTGATAAGCTTGTACCGACAACTGGTGCAATTATAGTTAATATTTGCGCACGATAACCGACATTATTTGATACAATGTTACTATATTTTAAGGTCTCATTCCAAATTTTGAACCTTTGAAATGCATTTAAACATACACACGTAAGAAGGAAAAAATGTTTGGAACCACCATCAATACTAAACTTATATACATTTGTTCTCATTACAGAATGCAGGTATACGTTTGTTTTATAATACGAAGGTTATAAATTAGAAGCAACATGCATATTTTTGTTTACAATTACTTCAGTACCTATAACAACGACAACTTTGGTCTGTCGAAAAAAATAAATACTATGTGCCATGTTGCCATCTATCCACATACCAAGTACTTTTTGATTTTTCTCAGGATCCGGTAGGAGATTAATAAAAGGAGCAGTTCATGCGGGATTTAAACGGATATAAATGTACATATTGACATGATCTGTCAACATGAGGAGTCATGGTTTCTTAATATGTAGATGAACCAAATATTTACCTAGGTCATTTATTATTTTGAAGGATATTAGCGATTTGTTTAAATGGAGTTTAGAACTGTTAGTATAAAGAAACAGCTTTTTTGCTAAAAGCTAGCAAATTATTTTTGTTTAATTATGGCACTGCCATGTGTTAAGACGTTAATAATAATGTGACTATGTAGTAACCAAATGTTTAATTTACTTACATGCGCGTTCAAAGGGAAACAACTTCTCATTACGGCGAGTTAAAATGAAAATTTATCTAAACGTGGCCTACCTTTTGGTAGTTTGTAAAATCGAAATTGTCAGGTTTCAAGACTCATGTAAAACACAGACAT
This sequence comes from Dreissena polymorpha, assembly GCF_020536995.1. Classification (NCBI taxonomy): domain Eukaryota; kingdom Metazoa; phylum Mollusca; class Bivalvia; order Myida; family Dreissenidae; genus Dreissena; species Dreissena polymorpha. The sequence continues at coordinate 13,857,624 of NC_068362.1, forward strand.
GAGTTCATTAAAATTGTTTCCAAACAGTAATACATTTTAGGCCTGCTATTACAACATTCTATAGCATGCTTAGAACAGGTACTAATTTGTGTACTTGCGTTCAAAGTTGTTTCACGCCAGATCGAGTTTATTGTGTTTGCAAAATATTTCGTACTTGATGAGTGCTAAAGTGCGTCGTCAAAATGTGGGGGCAACTCATCATGTCTGGCAATATCATTATCAAGGATAAAACAATCGAGGTCGAAAAAATCATAATGGACAAATTTATCATTATGAATTTCACCAGCTTATTTTTAGTCCCACCTCCTACACATCACATTTCTCTACTAAGAATGCCGTTTGATTTAAGTTGTAGCCACAGTACAGACTATCAATAGGTTAATATGACAAAAGAACTAGTTTTGATTGCAATCAATTTAACCACGACCAATTGTAATTACACGTTAATATACAATTGTGAAATGTTCAATAAAGACAGTTCTTTAATATTATTTTTTCTTCGTGCAGTGAGGCCTCTGATCACACTGCTGGGATGACGTCACGTCTGACGTGTCACTTAGCGTGGCGTCACACTTGATGTACAGGCGGTGGTCTGATCCGCTCATCTGGAACGCTTGGAACAAAAACCGCGTCGCATGGTCCGTCTGAGACAGGAAGTGGGTGTAAGCGTCCATTTCGCAACTGTAAAACACATGTGCATGCCGAGTTCTTCAATAACGCGACATTATTCATGGTTTCTTTACATATTTAGTATATTTATCCTAAACATCATTATAAATAGTGAACAAGTCATATGTATTTTTATGTTTATCCGAATAGAATATTGATAAACATCTTCAAGCAGACAAGCAGAGCTTCGTTAGATAACGTACGCACGTGTTAGGGAGTGTTCCTATTGTTATACTTTCTACCAATTTACTAGTCGAAAGTCTAAACATAAGATTTATATTTATAGTCAAAAACAAGATGCATGCGTTCGTTTTTTTCTCATTTATAAATTTGAAAAGAAACGTGATGTGATTACAACTCTGATTGATATTTATGTTATGGTCTATTTTGAAAGCGTACCCGTTATATATGAGGTAGTTCCGGGCACCATGGCCGTTCAAGGTCGGCTCTGTGTAGCACGAATGCAGCCTCATGTTCACTGTCCAATCAACGTTCAGCACAAAGGTCTTGACGAAAACATTCGCACCTGTGGTAACGTCAAGTGGATTTCCAGAAATTGCCTAAGGGGATAATCGAAACAAAAGTACTTAATGTATGTACTATCCCAACAAGGTTCACTTGCGCAATCAGATTGAAATTATTGCGTCAGACACACTGTTCACTTTATTAAATATTGAATATGTAGATTCAATTGTTCAGCAACAGTTTCCAAATATATGCACGAAGCAGAGGCATGAACCCAGTATTTATGATCTTTTAGTGAATGCACTTAATGCATGAACTATGTTGTACGAGGGTACAGGAGTAAGGTGCATTATATGGGGAATTGCGTTTTGTCGTTAATAAAAGATGGTTTCTCTCTCGATTGAGCATCTTGAGTATTGAATGCTATATATTATTTATTCATACACTAAAATGTTTTTTCATGAAATTTTGTGACCTTTTGGAAGTTTGGATCGAGGAAAAACTGCGTCTGAATCGCATACGACGTAGTCGAATTCAGGGATCCTTGATCACCTTCCATTGATTGGTTGCAGGTCACGTGACTAAGAACCGATTGGTTCCTTTGAATGTGACAGTTGACGTCAAGCGTCCAGTTGATGTTAAGTTATGATGAAAATGTACTTAGGATCATGGTAGGCGTAAACAAGTTGGTTTGTGTGGACAATATCAGTGTCGTTTGACTTGAGAACAATCAAAGTTGAAGATAATAGTATACAATTAGTTTATATCTGTTATACAAGATGCGAATATATGTATCATACCAGTAGCAGCTTTTGTAACAAGTGTGTACAACTAAATCGAACGCATTACAAATAATTTGTTTAAAGTGAAACCATTTATTTACTGATTTGCGTAGCAATACACATTTTTTGAATACGTTTTTATTCTCAACATTATTCAATAAGTGTTAATTTGATACGATTTGCACATTCATTTGATAACAATCCTAATCCGCCTTTTTATTCGCTCATGAAACAACAATCCTGAAGATAATTAAGAAATAACCAAGTTAACTTTTCAGATACATTGCCAATCATCTTATAATTAAATGAACTACCTATTATAAAAACAAAGTATAGCAAAAAGTGACCTATAGTTAATTTGAAAAATTGTTTAGATCTGTTTAATTTTAATTATCATAAATATGTGTATTATTTGCAGAATCTTTGCTTCGCATATACACACATTTGGTCAGAACTTCTTACCTTAGTGGTGGTCAAACAGCTTTCTATGTCATAGTCAAAGATTAAGTGGTTGCCAATATATTGTCCCGTGCACGAGTTTTCGCCAAACTATACGTCCGTAGCAACAGAACCTGGATATCTAAAACCCATATCAACAACATTACTAATTATGTTTGTGTAAAACCAGAAGCAATGATACGATTGTATACTCTCGTGGCTATTGCTCTAATACTCGAAGTTCTAGAGTTTTTGATATCAAAATATAATGAATGGTCTGAGCGGGCGGTGTACATTATATAGTTCATCACCTGTATCTTAGCTTTTCCATGTCGATGTCAAGATGCCAGGCGGTTGGTGAGCAAGCAGAACCGATTATTTCCTTACGCGATACAGCTGTTTTTAAAGATAAAAATGTTGGTTTTAACATGGCATTATAGTAATTGTATCTCTATAAGGGATGATAAGGTAGAACTTAATTCCAATATAGCTACTACAATCATTATTTAAAATACTACTACTACTATCATACTTCTACTAGTAGTAATAGTATTAGTAGTAGTAGTAGTAGTAGTAGTAGTAGTAGAAGTATTAGTAGTAGTAGTAGTAGTAGTAGTAGTAGTAGTAGTAGTAGTAGTAGTAGTAGTAGTAGTAGTAGTAGTAGTAGTAGTAGTAGTAGTAGTAGTAGTAGTAGTAGTAGTAGTAGTAGTAGTAGTAGTAGTAGTAGTAGTAGTAGTAGTAGTAGTAGTAGTAGTAGTAGTAGTAGTAGTAGTAGTAGTAATAGTAGTAGTAGTAGTAGTAGAAGTAGTAGTAGTAGTAGTAGTAGTAGTAGTAGTAGTAGTAGTAGTAGTAGTAGTAGTAGAAGTAGTAGTAGTAGTAGTAGAAGTAGTAGTAGTAGTAGTAGAAGTAGTAGTAGCAGTAGTAGTATCATTAGTAGTAGCAGTAGTAGTAGTATTAGTAGAAGTAGTAGTAGTTGTAGTAGTAGTAGAAGTAGTAGTAGTAGTAGTAGTAGTAGTAGTAGTAGTAGTAGTAGTAGTAGTACTAGTAGTAGTAGAAGTAGTAGTAGTAGTAGTAGTAGTAGTAGTAGTAGTAGTAGTGGTAGTAGTAGTAGTAGTAGTAGTAGTAGAAGTAGTAGTAGTAGTAGTAGTAGTACTAGTAGTAGTACTAGTAGTAGTAGTAGTAGTAGTAGTAGTAGTAGTAGTAGTAGTAGTAGTAGTAGTAGTAGTAGTAGTAGTAGTAGTAGTAGTAGTAGTAGTAGTAGTAGTAGTAGTAGTAGTAGTAGTTATTGTAGTAGTATTAGTAGTAGAAGTAGAAGTAGTAGAAGTAGTAGTAGTAGTAGTAGTAGAGGCAATGGTAGTGTTATAAACATACATTTTGAGAAATAAAAAATGTAGTTTTTTCTTGACGTTAGTTCTCAACTTCTCAAGGAGTCAATAATCTTAACATGATACACTTCGTATACATACATATTTTATACATGTTTGTGTTGCCTGTTTTAAAAATCAGTTATGATTAATGTATGTTTGATGATTTGGTCACTAAATTGCAATTTGATTGGGTAATACCATTTGTACTGAGTCTCAGCAGAAAACCGTATGATTCGGTTGTATCAAACCCGTAAACGATCACACCAAAACTCACGCCGGCGTCAATGTGGTAAATATGGTGCATCCCAGCAGTGACAGTGAACCGTATGATACTGAACTATAGAGATACGAACGGGTAAACTTTAACACTGGTAAAACTGATTAAATACGCAGCTGTCATTACTACATAATTTCGGACGCGATACTGATTGAAATTGTAGAGTACAATGTAATTCAAATATTCAAGCGTTATAAACCAAGTGGGAACATAAATGTCCGGGCCCGTATTCACCAACCCATTCTTAGACCTAAGAATAAAGAATAGACTTGGAACCAAGAAAAAGGCGTTCAGTGTTTGAACATGTACAGGCTTCCACTGGTGAGTATGCCATTAACATCATGTTGAACATGAAGAATGAAATAGATTGAGGTGTTACGTGTCAAATTTGACTTTACATTCAAGCAATTTTTGAATATATCAAGAATTTTTTGGAGAATACGGGCCTTAACACTTTCAATTACGATACAAGTTTACCTCAATATTGTTTAATATTGTTCTCAGTTCATATGAACGGTCAATTGAAGCACCTTCAATTCGTAGTCCGGTTGCCTGGTCTGTCTTTATAGTTGTCGAGGCATGGTGGTAAGACAGCGACGTTGGAGTTTCGTAGAAATATTCAGTTTCTTGATTGTCTGAAGCGGGAACTGTTATCATGCTGGGATCTCCAATGACTGAATCCGCAGATGTTCCTTCGGAAAATTAAAGTATTAGGACCGGATGGTTTGATATAACTGATGTAACAGCATCACTAGAGCTGACATATTCATAGTACTCTCCTTCATTAAGTGTGACCAGTGTTGCTCCTATGTGAACTAAGGCATCATTCTTTGAAGAAATCATGCGCAATCTGTTGTTCCTTCTAGTTTTGAGTTTCGCACACAAATATTCCTTTTGCCAAAAACGAACTGGAAGCAACTGCTCGGCTAAGTAATCGCATGCAGTGACGTCGTGTGGAACATTCGCACAATTATTACCTGATACAACCGATATAGGTTTTGAACTAGTTATGTGCGTTACTGTCAAGTCATATTCATGTTGCACCAAGTACGTTTGCAATTTGCCAAGTGCAAATGAGACTGTCTGCCCAGTGCTGTAACTTCTACCACCAATCTGTATAGCTCCAGCAGATGTTTTCAGTTGAGCTTCAATCCGAGTATTGTCTTCAAGAGCAGCGATAATTAACTTGCTAGTCCGTTCTCTGGATTCGTATGATGCAACAAAGAAATCGTTGGCGTCATCAGAAATGGGTAAAAGTAGGAAGCTATCTGAGGTATGCTCATTCCTTACCATGACATATACTTATACGGGTTGATCCGCTTCAACATATACGACTTTGTTGGGAAACTCATTTGTAGTGGCTACAACACGGTCTGGAATAATTACTGTAATGGACGTGTTTGCAGGTGTTGTTATATTTTGGTTGAACCCAATTCCGGGAGCAGTCATGTATACTTTTGAAAAATACTTGCTTGCAATGTACATCGTGATATAATCGGGAGAGCTAAAGGATTCTGAGATTCCGAAAATGAACTGGCGACCAAACGAATCTGTTTATAAAAACAATATGATATTTTGTATACATGTAAATGACTTAAATATAGCAATTTGTGAATTATTACGATATTATACAAAATGTATTATAACAGTAATGTCGAACAAACCTACCGAGTAAATGATGTTCTACGGAAAACATATATTTAACAAAATATCTTTTATTGAAACGTGAAATATACTATTATAAAAAAAACGTCTAGAAAATATAACATACATGCAAAGTTAGCTGGAATAATCACAAGCAGATTTGTCTGAAAAGAAAACATATATATTTTATTATAAACACGCTTAAAGGGAAAACCTTACCACGACAAAAGGTTTAAAAGTTTAGGTCATGAACTGTCGTAGATTTTCCAAGCATAATAATATGACTTATGGTATAACCATTTGACAAACTTATCACTGTTTCACTGAATACAACATATTTACTTACCCTCTCCCCTCATTTTTTTCAGTATATTTTATTTTAACCTAAAGTTTTGGCTTTGTCATGTCACAAATTGCCTATCTAAAGGCAATATAAATATATATAGTATAGTAATTATTTCCTTAAATATAAATCATTTTTAATAACTCTATCATGTTAATATGCGCTTACCAGACCAATGAACATATATGCCATATGTCTCGCCTTTGTCGGAGTCATATGTCCATTGCCAGCTAGATCTGAGTTCTTATGATAAGAAACTGCGTGAAATAGATGGTTTCAAATCTTGTGTGTAAACGCATATCGCATAAGATAAAAGCGTAGACTTTGCATGCCGCATATATAAGATATGTATGTAAATAATATGAAAATAAGGTCGATTTGTTCTTAAAAAACACTGCATTGTCAAAATTAAATACTAATATTTGCACGTGTAACTTTTATGAACAGTATTATGTAATCAGTTAATTGAAATAAAAATGTTTACCGGACCCTAACAAATATATGTTCCGTTACAAAAAGCTTTACTACTAAGTGTTTTTAATTATACGTTTTCTAGCATGGAGGATACAGAAAAGTCTGATGTCAACTATGACGACAAAACCATTCTCGCAATAGCTACGGCTGTCCAAGACTCTATCCAATCATCGCTTTCAACACAATGGCAAAGTATGATAGAGTCAATTGTTGCTGGAGTTGTAGATGGACTATCAAATAGGATAGAGTCACTTGAAAATAACAATAAGGTCCTCTTCAATGAAAATAGAGTTCTACGAGATCGAGTTACAGATCTAGAAAACAAGATGGATGCCAGCGAGCAGTATAGTAGGCGAAATAACGTTCGCATCTTTGGCATTCCAGAAAGTGTAGACGCACACGAAAACACTGACAACATTGTGATTAACTTGTGCAAGTCAATGGGTGCTGACGTTTCAATAAATGAAATAGATCGCTCACATAGAACTGGAAAACGTGGCGGACGTAAACCCCGCCCGATAATAGTTAAATTCACAAGCTACAGGGCTAGGCAAAAACTGTACACGAGAAGACGTGAACTGAAGTCACGCAGCGGTCATGACCAAATCTTCCTTAACGAAGACCTTACCCAACATCGTGCGCATCTGCTGTCTATCACACGTGGACTAATGAGATCTAAAAACATTGAAAGTTCATGGACAGCCGATGGAAATGTTCTCATCAGGTAAACTGAAAACGGTCAATCAACCATCAAACGAATCAGCTGTGCATCAGAACTTGAACAGTACAAAAGCAGATAATTATAGAACTTCGTATCTTTTTTGGTCAGTTTATTTTCATTTGATGCTGATTTAGCTGCACAAATATCAAGAACTCTTATTGCTTGTGCGCTATCTACTAAGCGTATGATTATTTTTACTACAATGGCATAGCCCGTTTACCTGTGAAACTATTTACCTTAAATCAAAGTAGCTCTGAATAGTTGTTTAAAAGCGCCCAAGCCTATATTAAGTTTGTAAAACATCAATCTTAATCTGGTTAAGCTTATTAACAATGTTAAATAATTTGTAAAAGTTATCAATAACAAACCAATAAAAAATCTCAATAAAATTACAACATTTACTTTGTAAAATAAGTTAACCTAAAAAATTCATGCCGTTTTAGTCACTCCGGTTGATCTCACAATGTGCACGATAATCACGATATTCTTTTGTTATTTGTGTTCTTCTATTATGCATGTGGTTATGTGATTTAACTTACAAATCCCGTTATCTAGTGACACTTCATGATTTTAAAGTATACTAACGTTGAAATGTGTGGGTACCGCTATCCATTGACATTGCATGATTAAAAACTACCTTACGATAGATTGTGTAGTATCTTATCTTAAGCTAAGAATAAACAGGTAATTGACTACGTAAATGTAAAATCACAGTTTCTTATTCTATCTTTGCGTCATTTGGTGTATAGCCAAATCATTATTTTTTTGTTTTTTGTACCTAAAGAAGTATCCAAGTATGCACTAAATGAATAAAACTAGCCAGCTTTCTAATATACTAGTTGCGGCCTCAACCTAAATTAATTTACTACATATTTTGTCTGTTTTTAAATGATGAAAACATTATATTTCTAAATCACGTTCTTGTATTCTTATGTCAGATAATGTAATAAGTACACTTTGGGACTCTAACTTTTCGTTTTTTCAGTTAGACTCTCTTTATAGTGTAACATTGCCTGATAAACTATCAGTACGATGTATGTAGAATTCCAAGTAATTATTTACGGTTACAACTGCATCGTACAAGTCTACGATTTCGTAGACTTGTACAATGATGCATCTTTATCGATGTTAATTTGTTTTGTATTTACGCGAGTGTATGTCTCCATGAGTAATGCCTGCACGTGTGCATACGCGTTATTGTAAAATTATACATCAACAACACATCGCTTAACGTTTCTCTAGTCTGACTCAATTGATTAATACAAATTAAAACCCAAAATTTTTATTTTATTTTTGTAAAAACAATTCTACTACAGTGTAAAATACAGCGCTCAATCCTTGTAAATATCATGTCGTTGAGCGTTCGTTTGAGAAGATGTTAATAAAGATACAGTTACTCTAATTATTGTTTTGTTGTTGTTGTAACTGTTGTATTTTTATATAGCATTGTTTGTTTGTACTTTTATTTAGCTGTTTTTGTGAAATGCTTACACATTTTGATATATGTAAGTGAACGTTGTGCAAACTTTTATCTCTGTGCAGGAAAATACCCTCATCACTTGAAATCCCTTCGTACTGTAGCCTTGACGGCCCATTCTTAACAACAACAACAACAACAACAACATTTATTTCGGCAATTAAGCTACAAATAAGCTTCAAGCCTACAATTAGATAAAGCAAATGGTAATTCTTCAGGTAAAGATTGCTGTGATTGTTAGTTGAATACAGAGGAAGAAAGATATTAGTATTACAGGTCAAAGATCGTGAATGCAATGTTAGTGCTTGATGGTCATTAAATATTTATTTGTTAACATAAACATAATATACTGAAATCGCTTTTTGGTATATTGAGAAAACTATTTAGAATATATAAATATTACAGTAGTGCATGCTTTTGGCATAATGAGAAAACCATTTTTACTATCGGCATAGTAAAACCAATATTTCACATATACAATGTAGTATTAATGGTACCAATATTTCACATATACAGCATAGTATAAATGGTACATGTTATCGATGAAAAATGTTGACTAATGTACATATATATATACATTAACATAGTAAAACTAGTATTTCACATACACTCTCAACAAATAAAATGATGTATGTTATCGATGCGAAAAGTTGAATAATGTACATATATACAGACAATTAGTTAAGTCAATGAGTAATTCAATTTTCATTGACGTTTGAAGCAATGATAATGATTTTGTTTTGTCAGAAAGTTACATGCATACGAGTTCTTCTCTTAGTCTACTTGCATCGTAAATATATTTTGCAATTTGAAGTAGTTCACATTTATTTGTAGTTGACATGAGCGATTTAAATTTGGTTAATGTTGGCCATCTACAGTAATATGTTTTGAAGTATTTTCTTCTTAGATGTGAGTATAGTGGGCATGTTAACATGAAGTGATATTCGTTTTCTATTAAATTTGTACAACATATTCTGCATATTCGTTCTGCTCTCTCTATATTATAGTAACGTCCTTGTTCAATTTCTAGATTATGCGATGATAGTCTGAATTTACTTAGTGCTATTCTATATTTATTTTGTTTGATTGTGTGCAAATACGGTTCAAATTCAAATTTGGTTTTAAACATACAATGCCAGATTGATTAATGTTACTTAACCAATTTTGTTTAAATTGATCTAATATTCTAATTTTTATGCTCTCTAATGATATAGTAATACGTTCTTGATTAATCCATTTATTTATTAACCCTAATTGTTCTAACATTTCTTTTATTTGTGACGCCCAATTGTTTTTGTTATAATTGATTCCGTTGTCGGCGTCGTTTTTCAATAGGAGATAAACTTGTTTTAGAATACTATTTTCATTTAAATTTAAGATTTTTATCCAATATCGGAACATAATAATTTTTCTTTACACAACCGATTGATAGTTTATTTGTAATCCTCTATTAAGTATGTGATTATGTGATTACAATTGTGAATCCCGTTATCCAGTGACACTGCCCTTTATCAAATAACACTAACGTTGAAATGGGTGGATACCGCTAGCCAGTGATAATGTATGCTTAAAAAAACTTACGAAAAATGTATAGTATTTTCGTATAAGTAAAGAATTAACAGATCACTATCTACTAAAAAATAAAAATATCCTATTTTTGCTTCATTTGGCGTATAGACAATTCATAAAATGTTTGTTTTTTGTTTTTAAAGAAGTATCTTACTATGCACAAAATGACGAAACTAGTCAGCCTACTGAGATTATACTATTTAGGATCTCAGGCTTCATTAATTGACTATATATTGTGCTCAAAATAAAATGCGTTTATGTTGCGTGTGCAAAAATGTACTATTACAGTGTAAAATACAACGCTTAACCATTGTCAATATCATGACCTTGGGCGTTCGTTTGAGAGATTTAATTACAGATACGGTTGCTATAACTATTTTTTGTTTGTGTAATTGTTGTAGTACTTATTTGCATTGTTTGTTTGTACTACTATATAACTGTATTTTGTGAAATGCTTACACATTTTGATATATGTAAGTGAACGCTTGTGTTAATTATCATCTCTGTACAGGCAATTACCATAATCACTCAAAATCCCTTCTTATTGTAGCTTTGACGGCTCATTCTTTTTTATACTGACTTTAGTTTATCTTTTGATCCTAGGCTATTATAATTTACTCTTTATACACCAAACATAACCTCGCGTATCATAATTATGATACCAAACATATTATCATCCTTTACCATTTGCTTCTTTTCCATTCCATCTTCTAATCTCTCTGATATCTTTTTCTTCAATGTGCAGCAGTTCTGTAGCAAACAACGAACACAAATCTTAATAACGTATATGTCGCAATGTGTCCTCATCGCTAATCGCAACACCCGTATTATGACAGCGTTTCTGACCCATCTTGTATTTATTGGAGGTTATTATTATGTTGTACATTAAACAGAGACCAGTAAACGCTGTCATGGGTGCATATAGATCACCAGCTATCTTTCCATTTTTCCTGCACTTATTATATGCATGTCAATTATGGCTTAATTTAACAATATAAAACCCTTTTCTCATTACAAATTTATTTATACACGTCTATGAACACAGCACTGAGAATTGAACATCCATGCAAACGTGTTCTGAAATGAAAAACATACACACGGATATTATTTTCCTCAAAAAGCTTCTAAAATGTTTCGTGTGTGCTGCAACATGTTATTGGATCTCTATAGTCTTATTGCGATCAGATGATATTCATCCTAACCCTGGGCCAACTTTGTCTGATCTATCTTCTGACACAGATACAAGAAGTTCTTCTTCCTTTCTAAACTCGTCGGCAACAAACCACATCCGTTTTGTACATTACAATATTCAAAGTCTGGTGCATAAAATTGATGTTCTTTACACAGGACTACGAGGATTTGACATAATTGGTTTTACCGAAACATGGCTAAATAGTTCTATTTTATCTGCTGATCTCCTCTTTGACGGTTTCCACCAACCAATTCGCAAGGATCGCGCATATGATTCACACGGTGGCGTTGCTATATGCGTAAATGAAAGTATTGCCTTTAAACGCAGACAAAATCTTGAACTGAATAATGTTGAATGTATTAGGATCGAAGTTGTTCCCTAAAAAAATAAATCCATTTTGTTTGGCGTGTTTTAAAGACCGCCTAGTGCGGATAGATCATATATGATTTCCATTGAAGAGTCTATAGGGTTAGCCAGAGACACGCGAATAGATGATATTATTATAACAGGTGATTTTAACATAAATGCTCTAGCTGAACCGTCTGCACGGAAAATTAATGATTTATGTCAACAATATGAATTAACGCAACTCATTAACGAACCAACACATTATACTGAACACACATCATCCATTATTGATCTTATTTTTGTAAGTAATCGGAATAATGTACTACTTTCTGGAACAGGCGAACCCTTTTTAGACCAAACCGTTCGGTACCACTGCCCTGTTTTTGTAACATTAAAATTTACAAAACCCACATACAAAACGTTTTATCGACATATCTGGCGCTATGACATTGGAGATTATTTTAAACTACGACAAATGATGTCGGATACTAATTGAGATCTACATAAATCCGAAAATGTTGATATATATGCAGATAATTTAACTAAAACAATATTGAACATTGCAAGTATATGTATTCCGAACAAAAATGTTTGTATCCGTTTGCGTGATCTTCCATGGATGAACAATAACATAAAGAAAAAAATTCGACAACGAAAGCGTCTTTACCGAAAAGCAAAACAATGCAAGAGTGATATTTACTGGTCAAATTTCCGTCGTGTAAGGAATGAGGTTGTTTTACTATTACGAAATTCGAAAATTGAATACTTTCACAATATTGCTAAAAAAATTAAGTCATCAGACCTTTCCGCTAAAGACTGGTGGAAGACACTGCGAACATTTGTCCCTTCTAACACAACTAACACAATACCGCCTCTTTACGATAAACAAACTAATAGTTTTGTAGCGGATGATACATGTAAAGCGGATATGCTCAACAAGTATTTCGCTAGCCAGTGTTCACTTGACGAAGCAAATCACGATCTTCTCCAAATGCACCATACACACACGAACAGTCTTCAGTCTATACATATAACACCAGAGGAAGTAATTGACTCAATTAAATGTCTAAAGGTAGGAAAAGCGTCTGGTCCTGATGGAAAAGATAATAGAATCCTAAAAGAGGCGATGCATCAATTAAACTACCCCTTGTGTGATTTGATTAACTCTTGCCTAAATACTTGCAAAATGCCTTCTTGTTGGAAACTTGCAAATGTGTGTCCAGTTTACAAAAAAGGCGATCCATATGTAACGTCAAATTATCGACCCATATCACTACTTAATACAACCGAGAAGGTCTTTGAAAGAATACTGCATAAACACATTTTTATTTGTCTTCGTGCAAATTCATTTTTGCACCCACTCAATCTGGCTTTTTGCCTGGTGACTCCACTGTCAATCAGCTGACATATATTTACAACACATTTTGCAAATCACTAGATAATGGCCTTGAGGTCAGGGTTGTATTCTTTGATATAAGTAAAGCTTTTGATAAAGTATGGCACAAAGGTATTTTATGTAAATTGAAACAAGCAGGCATTCGAGAAAAACTATTATCGTTTTTGTCTAACTATCTTTCTGATCGTAAACAAACAGTAATCTTACCGGGATCGTCCGGATCAACCCCTATTGACATTATTACTGACATAAATGCACACATACATTTGTTCGCTGATGACACCAGTCTTTTCATGGTCGTTAATTCGCGTAACGAAACTGCAGCCGTACTGCAATCAGATATCGACAAAATTTCTAGCTGGGCTAACAAATGGATGGTTTGTTTTAACCCTTCAAAATCCGAATCAATGATAATTTTCCCCCAAAATAAATAAACCAAATCATCCACCATTGACCATGCAGAACATTAATATTCCAATTGTTGATATCCATAAACATTTAGGTGTTTTTATGTCAAATGACTGTACATGGCATGCGCATATATCCTTCATAAAGGAAAAGGCATGGTCACAAGTTCATATAATGCGTAGATTAAAAACGATTCTTGATAGAAAAACTCTCGAGAAAATATATTTTTCGTTTATTAGACCAATCATTGAGTACTCAGACGCTGTATTTGACAATTGTACGCAATACGAAAAAGATGAACTAGAGAAAATACAAACTGAAGCCGCGCGAATAACAGCCGGATGCACACGTCTAGTCTCATTAGAAGAACTTATAATAAATTAGGATGGGAAACTCTTAGTCAACGAAGACGTAAACATAAACTAATATTAATGTATAAAATGAAATCAAACAATTGTCCGAACTACTTACAGTCCCTTGTTCCCGCAACAGTTGGGTCGCGTAGCAATTACTCATTAAGAAATGCGTCACATCTCCAACCAATTCAAGCGCGTACGTCACTGTATTTAAATTCCTTTTTACCGTCCATTGTATTCGAATGGAATAATCTTACAGATGACGCCCAAATCGCTGAATCTATCCATTCCTTCAAAAGGCGTATTAACATTGATCGACCGATTCAAAATCCCATATTCTCGTATGGCGAAAGACGCTCACAAATATTACACACGCGTTTACGTACAAAGTGTAGCGCCTTAAATAACCATCTTTTTAGACGTAATATTGTTACATCCCTATTATGTGTATGCGGACTTCAGGAAACGACGTCACATTATTTTCTCGAATGTACTCAGTATGCACATGCCCGCGGCGAACTTCTTAACACAATATCCGTTTATTCCGTCCCGTGCATTGAAACTATTCTATTTGGAGACAACACGCGTGACTACCTTACCAATATTAGAATAGCTGATGTTGTTCACAAATTTATAGTTAATAGTAAGCGATTTGATTCGTAATAAGCTACAGAACGACTCACAACCCTTTTCTCTTCTTTTCCCTTATCTAATATTTCAAAACTACCTTTATCTTCTTCCCAGAACGCTACCACACTTTCCGTTACCTCCATATGTCAACTTAAAATTTAAATTTTTACAATTCAAACACTATACACGGAGTTTGTCTCTTTCTTTAACTGTTATTATTGTTTAATGATCAAAATCCGATCATGTTCGCCTGAAAACATGTAATTGTATTTGTATAGGGAAAAGAACTATTATAATATAATATAAGACATTGTCTTTCGTTCTAATCCTATTCAAACATGTTCATTGTATAAATGTTACATGTAATGCTATGTAATAACAAATTGTATAGCTTGAAATAAATATGTTTAAACTAAAAAGCTTTACAAATTGATGTACTTTTGGCTGCAATTGGACTTTCAGCAATATTTTTGCTTTGATGGATGTTTCATCTCATCTATTAAAACACACTGATGACAGTATCAACACAAAAAAAGAAAGAATCTAATTCATTCGCGCTGCGATGTTAACGCTTACTTATGCAAAGTATCAACATATACGAATAAAATAAGTTTTTTACGAAAAGAAGTTAATCTGCACTCTGAATTACATAAGAAAGCCACGTTTGCTTTTCGTCGATTTTAAATTACGTTTAACTTAAACATACAAGTTATATTTATACAACTAAATATTAACATATGTATTTGATTGTGTATTTCTCCATAAAGCCAACGTTTGCAGTTTAGTTAATTTAATACATTATGGATGTAATTAATCCACTGTTTGTCTTAAATTTTAATAGAAACAACTGAAAAATTCCATACTACTAAAACGCTACATATTTATATATAAATTTTACACAGAAAATATACATCTCTATTTTATGTTTTGTTTATCTTGTAAAATTTTAACAAATCAATGTTTCGTATATTTATCAAAAGGTCCAATTGCATGTTAAACAAATGTGTTCATGTATTGCAGTGTATGTGGATGCGAATGTGTGATTAATACTTCCAATTTTTAAAATGCTATAAACGTCACGATTGATGCCGTTTTTATATGTTATGCAAGTGAAATTTACACCAACATCCACATCTTATCTCAGATAGACCACGTGACCCGGTTCGTGAACTAAGCTTTCCAAGTGACACTACCACATCACATACTCCACTTCACATGCAAAGCTGTGTGACACTTCACACTTTATCTTATCAGTTCGAACAGCGAGCTTTACTTATTTAAGATAAAGTATTCAGATACCATCAGACGACATCAACCGGTTTAAGTAGATATTTTAGATACAGGTGAAAATTACTTCAACAACATGGTTAATACTTGATAATATTTGTAACCATGCTGCAATCCTCGGCTGTCTAAAAACCTCACTGGGCAACAACAAGCCGTCCATTTCTGTAATTGATTCGATGTTTACCTCATTGCATTTCCATATCACAGCCCAGAATCGCCTATCGAATCAGTAAAGCATTATATACATGTAGTCACAAACAAGTTGAAAATGGTAAATTAATGATAGATAATTATATTAATATTTCATCAACGCAAATTGCCAGAGAAAACGCTTTGAAATAATAAAGGCATATTTCGCAAGATGAAGCTTTGATTTTGAGAACGTCAAAAGACACATACTTTGCATAATAAGAAGCTTTCCAAACAAATAAAGACATAGGACGTCATTTACAGCCACATACGGAAGTGTCAATATTATCCCAATTCACCTAGCTTCGAAGGGCAAGCAAAATCGCTAAAATTCTATTTGCGCATCTTCTACGAATACAAACGCCAGTTGGACAATGGATACCTATATCAGTGAACAGACTGTCGGAACATTTAATATCGCTACAATGTTTGAGCTAGAATACCTTGTGTCGGTATATCTAAGACTCAGAGACACATCTCACCTTTAAAGAGAGGTTTGATAATTTTAATTTTAAGTTTACGTGTAAAAGAAGTAAACACCAAATGTGAGATTCTAGCCCAAGAACCTCAGATGTCTGAGTGTAACCGGCCTTAGACGTCTGAAACTCTACCGACTGAGCTAGCCGGACTTGAAATATTATCATCGTTTTTATTTAAACATGTTAAATACTGTAATTTTTCTGATTTTTTATACATTGGATTTCTGTTATATTATTCATTACGTTGTACAAAGATGCTTTATTTATTGTGTTTGTAAAAAAAAACATAACCAAAAATATCACAAACAGTTTAATAATTCTGTTATTTTCAGTTATAGCTAACTGATATGGTTGAAAAGTTTAAACATTTTTATTAGTTAATAGTCAAGAGGTATAACTTGGTATGCTGTTTGTTAACATACTTTACATAGTCCAGTCCACAGTCCAAGAGATAACAAATTTCTTAAAGTGACGGTACCCGTTGCGACCCGGTCACTGGCAGTACCCTTACAGAAAAAAGGGTAATCTCAAGTTGTGCGAAATCATGCTACGCATCATCCTAGATTGATTGAAAAGTAAAGTAGACGAACTGCTGGCCGAAGAGCAAAATTGATCAAGAGATAGGAAGAGAATGGTTGAACAGATCTTCAACTGTAGAATCATCATTGAGGATAGTATGCAACACCGAACGGGAGCTCATTCATAACATTATTCACCAAAAGAATACTTTAGAACACGTGTGGCATGATAGTCTATGATATGTTATGAGAGGGTTCGACATTAACGACGGGCTGGTGTAAGTCATCCAAGAACTCTACGCAAACGCCAGCAGGGAAGTGATTATCAATGGACAGCAGGGGGACTTCTTAAGGACAGCAGTGGGCGTCTGTCAGAGATGTCTACTCTCTCCCGTCCTGTTTAACATTCTCCTTGCAATGATCATGAAGGAGACACTGCATGACTACCATACATCCATCTCCATCGGTGAAAGTCCCATCTCCAACTTGAGAGTCGCTTATAACATGGACCTCATCGGTGGCACCAGCAGTGAACTTCAAGATCTTACCAACAGACTATATAACAGATTAGGAGGAAACGGAATAAAAGTCAGCACGGCGAAGTCGAAGATCATGGAAAATAGCACGACCAATACCAGTGCAGACATCACCATGAAGTGCCAAGATTTCCATACGTACAACCCTGTCAAAGGATGGTAAGGGAACCACTGAGGTCCGTTTTAGAATTTCAATCGCGACCAAAGCAATTGCCATACCAAGCAGGTTGTGGGCGAGCAGTTCAATCTGCTTACAAACCGAGTACAGGATTTACAAGTCTCTTGTAGTCTTCCCACTATACGACTGCGAGACCTGGACGCTTTACGCGGATGCAAAACGCAGGATACAGGCATTTGAACATAAATGTCCTAGAAGACTACTTCGCATCTCCTACACGTACCACAAAACCCACGTGTACGTCCGAAACATGACTATAATACTTTGCCCACAGGAGCCACTAATGGCGACCGCCAATCGACGGAAGCTGGCTCGCTTTGGACACATCATTAGGAACGACTCTCTATTCATCGGGGCCGTCAGAAGAAAAGCCGGATGGACAATGTAAATGGGTGGACATCCCTTCACATGGATGACTTACTGTCAGCATCACACAACAGACCTGACTGGAGGAGGATTTCTGTATCCTTGTCCCTCATTTCACTCAACGTCCAAACTGGTCAACGGAATGGTAAAAATGACGACCCATTGCGAGTTGCGTCCAGATTATCAGGTTCAGACGATTCGCCTGTAATGCTACGGTTATGTTTTAGTATTAAATTACGACAAACATGAAGCAATGACATTTTGTTAAAGGAATTGACAATGGCCTCCAGATGTTGCTATACATGATTTTTGGTACATGGACATCAATCTTTTGTCGCACGTGGACAGAAAAAAACAAGTCTTGTAGAACGTACATAAACTGACACGCTTTTACACAAATAACCATTTAAAAGAGCCCCAAAATGAGTAACTTTGTAAAAACATGTGTGTTTTAATAATAATAATAATAATAATAATGAAACATAATAATGGATGCAATGCGCTTTTTATAATATTAAAACTAGTAATGTGTATACATGTATCAATCATTTATTATAAGGGGCATGTTTGTTTTGACCTTTTTTATGTTTACATTTTAACAATATGATTATAAATATGTTATATTTCTAAAGTTTTGACAGTGTTATTTATCAATAAGGATAACGCAGTAGTTTAAAACGATGTTATCCTATTTTTTGTTTTGTATGGTTCCTAAGCGTAACTCCTATTCTCTGTTTGTGTTTTTTTCTGACTTTTTCATAGTTCTTCTATTTAATGTCTCAATTATTATTTTCTATAATTAATTATCTTAATAAGTATGTTGAAGTAAAGCCGATTTACAATCCAGATAGAAAACATTTGTATTGATATAGTCCCTTAAAGCTCATCTTTATAAAAACTGACATACATTTATAACAACATTACATACAAATATGTTATGGAAAGTAACTGCTGTTATTCGGAAGTCAGATCAGTTAAGTTGTAAGTGTCAATATTGTCGGTTTATGATGAAATGTTATCAATCAACAAACTGCACCAGTGGCAGTCCAAAGTTATGCATCACGCTTGTATGAAATTGTTTTATTGAATTTGTGATTCACAATTAAACGATTAATGTTATATTCAAATCATCCCCTTGTCCTACCTTCAGGCTGCTTCAATATCATCCATGGGAGGGTAAAAATGCAGTTACAAGATCAGGAAGCGGTATACAATAATTATGTCTGAATGACTGTGGAGAGGTAATGCAGACCAAATGCAAAATACGCAAATTGAAGACAAGCCCTTGGAGTCTAGTGATGAACATTGGCTATACCTTCAGGGGGATGCTTAGGGGAGGATCGTCGATATTGGTAAAGAAATCTTTTCAGTTGCTTTTCTCCTTATTTCACGGTGACATCGGGATCAATGTCACATGGCAGGACACTCATTGGAGGGAAGCAGAATTGCCCAAATGATAAGGAGACCTCAAGTCATGTTAAAAATCACTCACAAGAGATATTGGTAATAATATCAAGTTAAACCTGAGGTCAATGGCTAAGTCTGTAATAGATTATGTTTAATCCTTCTCTATTAGACACCTTAATCTTAATTGCGTGTAATAAATCCATGTGCGCTAGCACAACTAGATGAGTTAGCAATGAAGGATACTTATCAGCGGTGAATGATACTCAAATGCAGAGAAACCCTGCATTAACCAATGACATTATCTAAGAGAAATACGTATATTTTATGGATGATCAGTACAATGAACGGGCTACTTTGTGAAAAGGAAAGATTCAGAAACTAGACTTATAAAATACGTCAATATTGGTATGTCTATAAGTGTAGCTGCAGGTTATCATAACGCCAAGGCGTTGTCTTATACAAAAGAATTCTTAATTAATTTGATATTTTGCTACAGTAACATAATTATAATATCACTTATACATATGTATACATGTAAGGACATTTACAATGCACATATTTTTATAATTGAACTATATATGATTTAGAAAAGTAATTGTATATACAAGTATTTCGTTGTGTTATTATTATTATTTGAGTTATGTGCCCACAAAATCGATAATTATAACATAAAACAATCAATGATATATAGTTTTTGAGAGGTTGTTGTTACTTTTTATACGTTACTTGTACCAAATGCATTCCCATCTTTTTAATTTATCTAAAGCAAACTTTCACCGGCATCATCTTTAGATATTTTTCAGCTGTCATAACTTATAGTATCTTAGCAGGAAACACTCTTTACACTTTGTGCAATCATCGAAAATTAGCATAATTCTGTTCTGAAGAATTGAGCTTTTGTAGCAAAGCAATAAACGAAACATTTGTAATCACAATCGAAAGATGTTTAATTTAACCAACCATCCAGATGCATTTTTTGTTTTACATAATATTTCCTTTCAAGAAGCTAATGTTACTTCACTTTAGCAGTTCTGGCACAACCGTATGAGCGCATTCTAGTAAAAAACATATTAATTCATGCTTTTATTAAAATGAGAAACAAACCATAACGATTAAAACGTTTAAAACTGCAATTAATGATGGAGATATTAATTGTTCACCATGCTCGTACCTTCTTACGTAACTGGGTATCAACATATGTGTCTGCGGAGTTTTGACAAGGTTAAGTAATTATCATCGTCTGTTTTATTCATTATTAAGTGGCTTAGCAAAGTCACTGGGTGACATTTTTTTTTTAATCTTACTTCGCACAATATACTCTTTTTTCACACATGTTCACCGTGTTTTTTTTATCGTAAACTTACCTCTTACATAATGCTAGAATTAACTTGGCTCTCTCAGGTAGAATGCCTCTGTGTATTCTTCTGAATAGCTGTTAATTTTCAGTCAGTAACGCTGCATAATGACATGAAAGTAAACCATATGACTCGATTAAAACCAAAGAGCTAAGATTTATCCTTGTATCACCTCAATTATTAGTATTGAATTGCTAGGCTATATATTTAATTGTATCTATGAAAATTAGAATATATCTAGTGGTTACAATGTAGAAGTCCGTCTTTCTTGTGCTTTAAAACCTAAAAATAATTGCGTTTGTCGAAATTGACGTATACCGTATAGAAATCCGACTTTCGGTTTTAAAAGTAAAAACAAATATGCATTACTTGCTAAATAGGCTATAGATTTAATTTTATCTATGTCAATTAAAATATATCTGGTGCTTACAAGGTAGAAACCGTCTTTTTGCGCTTAAAAACTTAAAAATAATACATTTTGTTGAAATGACGTATACCTTTAGAAATCCGACTTTCGGTTTTAAAAATTTTTAAAAAAACTTGATAACTAGGCTATAGATTCAATTACAATTTTTCATACTATAATTTGCATCTATATGTATTGATTAACATGTATTACCTTTAAAGGTGTGGGGCTTTAAGTCACTAAAGGACTTTAACATTAACTTAAAAGTAAACCATATGACTTGATTAAAAATAAAAAGAGTTATCCTTGTTTTACCTGAATGATAAGTATTGAATTGCTTTCTTCGTGATATATTCGTTTCACTTCATACAACTATCAACGCACGGTGTGATACAAAATAGTAAATTAGGGACTTAGTAAGAAGCCGAGTAGCTTTATTTTGTCACCTTTAAAGACATATATATATGAATGACCGGATTAAAATCAATTACGTCACTAAAGGATTTTAACATTAACTTGTCTGACGTGCAATTTGTTTGGACGCTGTGCCGTTCATAACTAATGTAAATTGCGTACAGACTCAAAATATGGACACAATATAACATTTTCACAATTTATTTTAAGCAACTTGTAAAATTTAAAATCTGTTTAAAATGAGAAAGTTACTGTTTTTTTCAAAACGAACAACATTCTGAAAATTCATAGTTTTTTATAATACAATTAAAAAATCAAACAATGAATAAACTTAAATGTATGATGATCATGCTGTCAGCCATTGCAGATTTTGCTTAAACGAACTAAAGTTTTATGTAGAAAATGTCCTAATTATATTCCTTCGCATGTTGTAGCGTAATATTGTAGTTTAAATCGGTTTAAAACATGTCGAAGCGTTCTATTATGTTCATAAAGGTTTTTTCCTTCTTTTTTTCTGTACTTGTTATGTGTTCCTGCCTCGGGGCTCGAATCGCAATGGACTGTGGCACCAGGGCGCGCCAATCCGTATGGGCTGCGTGGTAATGGCACCTGTGATGAAACAAGTTTATGTACGACGGTACGAATAGTGTGAGCGTGGCACTAGTGATAAAACAAGTAAATGTGTGACCTATACAGACTCATCATATAGACCAACAACATCAACATGACACTGACCTCGATCCGAAAATAAATACAATTAACATAACATAATTTGGTTTGAGCTGGAAACTGGTGATTTTCATGTTTCCCGTTTATAAAGAGCTATAATATTATACATGATTCGAGGGTGTAATTTCTTCTCATAGAGTTCACAACTGTCGAGTTAATGATGGTAACCATTACAATTATTATTCTTTTGTATAGATACGTACAGAAAATTGTAACATTTCGTGGGAAAATCGGAGATAAGCACTTGCTTGAATTTTTGTCTGAAATTAAAAATGCGCGATTCATGACACTACCTTCTGTCAACAGTGGATTTTAATGCAAACTACATGTAAATGTCCACTTACTCTTAGTTCCCTTCCTTTCCGAATCTGTACTTTCCTAAGATGCCATTGTTTACATATATATCACCACTAACCTTAAGTTCGCTTCCTTTGTAGATCCTGTACCTCATCAAGATGCTGATGACGGTCATCTTGACCTCAAGCTGAGGTAAACGCATTCCTACGCAGTTCCGTGGCCCCACTCCGAACGGCAGGTAGGCATACTCGTTGATCTTGTCCTTGTTCTCGGGCGCAAACCTTAGGGACAAGATTTATAGATCACATAAAATATATTCCTACCCCAAAACAGATTCATGTTCCTTGCTTTCTTTAACGTACATAAAATTATGAAAACTAAACTCGGGGTAAAGTTCATTTGATAGCAAAGATGTGACATTTGTCTTATTTATTAATGTCGTTCCCGCGAGTAAGTGCATCGTTCACATACTTGAATAACTTGATCACAAGACGTAGAATCGCATTCGCACGACTGAATACGTCAAGGAAACGATATTACTAACTCATGGGAACAATACAGTAAGTCGTAGGACGAGCTTTTCTTGGGAACAATTTAATAAGTCGTGGAAAGGACTTATAAACATGAGGGGGCGACAGAGATTACTCGTGGGACCGACTAAGTGGCTGGATGGAGGGAACGAGGTAACTAATTCGTTATTATGATATAATCAACCAATTAAAAAAGTTGTTGAGGCGAACATGATTGTGTACGTCAAAAATCAGGCTGTGGTGAAATGCTTCTCAAACTGTGTGTATTATTTGTGTAACATCACGATGCTTTATCAGTCAAGATATTTATCGTTTTGCTGGATAATCTAGTATACCATTACTAAGTGTATATTGCAATGCAACTGACAATACATGATGCAAATATATAAACATGAAGTACAATTTTAAACAAACAATCACATTGGTTCAGGAAACACGTTATTGTAATCATCATATCAGTGTCCGAGAAATTTCTTATTTTTCAGGTAGCCCACTGGGCTACCAATAAAAATATTTGGTATCCCCTAAAATTTACCTACAAAATGGTTAGAGGCAAGTATTCATCTCTATTTTATTTATTCATTTACATACACATACTACAACAAGTAATCTGATTTTACATGTAGTAGACATAACAAATCACTTATCAACAGTATTACAGAGTGACGCAATGAGTTCATTCAGTCCAATATCAAATAGTCTTATTAAACTGCACTCAGTACACAGTTATAGTTATTGTACGCAGTCAATATCATTTCTAGTCAGTAGCTGACGATATATTGTGGCCAAAATTTATCTAATACTTTGTAATAAAAGATACAAAATCGGTGCATCTTATATACAACTCGATCAAATTATTAAAGCAGTGTTTGTCTCCATTGAAATCAAACTTAACTTAATTAGTAACAGTCGCTCCTTAAAAGGGACCGTCGACCAGGAATGACGAAACAAATTCTAAAATACCGATTTTTTACAATAATTCGTTTTTATTGATTAAAATATAACGACTGGTATATTACATTACTTGAAAACAGTTTTCATATAATCAGTATATTGGCAATACATTTCACTGGGTACAGGTTGGTAGCTACTAGTTTACTATAAATACGCCAGTAGATTGATCATCATCGTCACGTTGTTAACCCATAAATGCAAATTGTGCATCCGTAGTGAATTGTATATATTTTACATATAAAATGATCAATCTTCTTGTGTTATTTATAGTGTGTATATCGTTATGTCACCCATTTTTGCGATGTACTTCGATTTCACATCGCGAAATTTTATTACCGAATATACTTGAAATATTAACTTTTTTCAAGTAATGTAATATACAAGTCGTGATATTTTAATCAATATCAACTAATAATTGTAAAACATACGGCATTCTAGAACATTTTCTTTTTTGGTCATTCATGGTTGACGAACCTTTTCATTAATTGACAATGCAAACTAATTAGCAGGTGTTAACCGCGTTCACACCAGTGTAATTAATATTCATTTTCGGTTTCGTTTCCGTTTTGAAGAATCCGTTGTTTTGATTTGTTTAATTTTCGGCGTCTTTGGATAATTAACGAAATCACAAACGTTGTCAAACTCATTGTTGCGGTTAACAAAGATTTCCAAATTGCGAAATAACGTTGCATTACGTGCGCAAACTATGATCATATAATCGTAGCAGAACACAAAACAAAACAGTTTTCGATGCAACAAAGACAGAAAAAAAACAGAATACCGTGTATATATAAGTTTTATTTAGCGATAAAAGACGACTCTAAAGCAAGTTGACATGTTATGAATTAAGCATTTTGCATTTATTTCGTCTGAACATTTGAATCTACTTAATAACGAATCTTTTCTAAAACAAAACATGAGTGCACGAATGTTTAAATTTATCGCAGGGATCATATTGTCGCAGCCAGGCATGCGACTGAATTATAAACACACACTATATTACATGCATGGTTTAATTGAATCCATGTATTTTGTTTGACATTCGACTGATACGAGTATAGTAGTACTTTTGATATAAAATATAGCGACTTTCCTGGCGTGTTATAAAAGCGATGAATATGACAAGCTAAGAATATGTACAAATAAATCCAACATATTGATGTATAGCTCTGTTCTTTAAAATCCTACAGTACGTTTACATATTGAATCAAAACAATGTTTTTAAATTTTTGGCGACGCCAAATCATTCGTTTATTGATAATGTTTGGCTGGCAATGTATATGTTGAAAGGGCTAAATTGGCAAAAAGGGTCGATAAACAGTTGTGTAGTAAAACACGGTTAGCTCTCTTTTGCAACGAGAGTGCATACACGAAAACGTATAATGTTTTATAAAATGAAGATATCATAATTTTCTGATGCAGTTGTGTCTTTTGTCATCTCGTTTTATTATTAAAAAACGTGTCAGTAGAATATTATCACAACTTGGCTTTAAATGCGTGTGAAAACGTAAACAACGGCGCAAAATGTATGTACGTTTCTTTCGCAAGGCTTAAAAGACCTGCTCCATATACGCCCCATAATATTCGCATGGATCGTAAATATTAATCAATAAAACAAAAAAACCATACTTATTACATTCTTGTAATTACACTTATTTAACTTTTAAGCAAAGTTTTGAATAAAAACCATACCTTGTGGCTGGCGAATGAAACCTAAGTGTTTCTGACAAGACCATGTCCATATACTTAAGAGAGAAGACATTATCGTAGGACAGCGGGCTTTGCAAACAAGTCATATTGGGGATTTATATCCAGAACGTTTCCAACCATCAACGTCGGGATGCACTTAATACATTTCCTCACCACATTACATTGTTTACATTGTGTTTGTTGAGTTGGGTTTTTTACCGTTTAAAGCAGTATTTCTGTCATATCACGGTTGTCCGTTCAGCACCTCACACTTTCCCTGGGTTCACTGGTTTAACATTACGGATTGCACATGCTTATGTTAGTAACTGACAACGGCCCACTTGAATGATAGATTGGTGGAGGATAACAAAGATGATCCAACAATGCCACGACGCAGTCAAAATTACATGTTTATGTGCAACAATGCTGTGAATGCTTTACACTGCATTAATATAAACTCATTTACATGTTCATCCTAAACACTTATATATTATTAGTATTGGTCTAGCGAAAATCATACTTAAACCTTACTACATATGTTCCTCTTTAGTTGTTTACGATTTTACATTATGTAATTGGAACTTTAAATGACATACTAATGACATCATTGTTATTTATTATATTCTTATTCATGATAACCAAGTACCTCGCCAATTTCGTCATCGATAGCATTCATGAGCTTCTCTTGAATCTCATGATTAAGGGCAAGTTCATAGAGAACCCATGAGATTCCCGTCGCTGTGGTGTCATAGCAAGCGAGCATGAAAATGATGAAATTAATCATGATCTCCTCGTCCGTCAGACCTGCACATCAAGGTGATAACGCAGACTTACAATCAAGGTTGTTCAATGAAATATAATAATTATAAATAAGTGGGTCAAATAAAATTGTATTATATTTTAAATATGCAAATTAAACAAAAATAAATATATGTTAAAATGCCAATTGCACAAACGTGCAACACGTTAACAAATGTCCAGGGCCAATATGGGAGTTCAAAACGGATGTTTTTGTTAAACAACGCAGATAAAATATATATTACATAGGAAAGTTGTTCATTGAAGCTGTGAATAAGATAGAAAAAGGTAATACGTTTTGTTTGTTAACCATGTATAAATGGAAAAACGATATGAACTATCTTTGAGACATCCGATGTGTTCGTCTTACACACACACACACACACACACACACACACACACACACACACACACACACACACACACACACACACACACACACACACACACACACACACACACACACACACACACACACACACACACACACACACACACACACACACACACACACACACACACACACACACACACACACACACACCCTCACACACACACACACACACACACCCGCACGCACGCACGCACACATACACACACACACCCTCACACACACACACACACACACACACACACACACACACACACACACACACACACACCCGCACGCACGCACGCACGCACGCATTAGTATTATTATATGTTTAATCAAAATGACACATATTAAAAACTACTCGTATTAAATTTAGAAAGTTCCCATCTATAGCATACACATGACCAAACAAATACACAGTTAACTTTGTTTTAAATTTACTGACAATATTAAGTTATATTAATATGAAAGTCTACTGAATCACAGTCCCTTCCATTTTTATTATAATTTTGAATCAATGATGACTGTACAGTTGCACAATTGTTATGAACACAACGCTACATATAAATGCTTTTTTTAATCCCCTTTGCTTTCGCGCTGCTTCTGCTTGTTTATTTCTAAAGACCTTACACAATCTTGCATATAATCAAAGTCTTCAGAAGCATCATCTTGAGGGCTACCCTTCGGTTGAGGTTGTGTTTTTCTTGGCCTACACATTAAATCCCTATTTAGGAGTGTATACTTTGCGCTTGAACCGGGAACTACAAAGAAATGAATATTTGTGTCAATGCATGAAATCGCTGGACGTGTATGTTTATTGAATACGTATTACCAATGCAATTTATAAACTATCTTTAACAAGTTTACGAACGAAAAACGTTCGAAATTGACCGTTAATGTTTAACCTTCATTGCGTTCCTCGATTTGGCGAGAGTTGTTTGCAGAAATAAGT
Source organism: Dreissena polymorpha (assembly GCF_020536995.1). Classification (NCBI taxonomy): domain Eukaryota; kingdom Metazoa; phylum Mollusca; class Bivalvia; order Myida; family Dreissenidae; genus Dreissena; species Dreissena polymorpha. The sequence continues at coordinate 13,885,637 of NC_068362.1, forward strand.
GGTATTCTGGGTATTTTGCTGTTTTTGTTCATCATTCAAAGTAGGTGACAAATTTTGGTTTTCATGGCTGCGATAGATATTTTAATAATCAACTGATACGCTAATATTGCAATACGCGTAAAATTAAATTAATCGTTTTACCAGTTTAAAATCAGAACAAATATTACATTGCTCAATTGTAATATATACAGTAATAAAACATGTTTATCAAATATAAGCTAGCGTATGAATTTAGCTGATGTGCTATGCTTTATGCAAAACTATATTTCATCCTTTGTGTACTCGGAATATGGTGAAGAATATGAACGCATTCCATACAGTGAATTAAAACTGTAATGTACTGATATTTTTATGTTAAATGCCTAACCACATCCAGTAAAGAATGGTAATGTTCATTCTTAATTTACCTATGATTCCCGTCTTGATGCAATGTTCGGGAAGGATCTTCATTATCCGACACCTGATTCGCACATGTCTTCTTCGAAAGCTCAACTGTAAACGCTCAAATAAAATGTTTACATAAAATATTCAATTGTGTTGTTTTATTTTCAGATATATATCACTTTGGATTGTATTCGCAACCGATATACTTAATAGCCTTATATTTCTAACGTCCTTCAAGTAACGTTCTTGATGTTGATGTATGCTGTATACCAATTAAACGTTTGTATGTATGTATGGACATCTTATGTCCTATAAGAGAAACCTACTGGACATGTTTTAAAATAGAAACTTACTGGACAAATCCACACAATAATATTTACACACTCTCCCTTTCTTTAAATGATTAAAATATGCACTCTGAATGTAAAAGGGCTAATCAATAAAGACAAACGCATTAAAATCTTCAAATGGTTAGACGAAAAAAAATATAATATATGCCTACTTCAAGAAAGTCACTTGACACATACTTTAACACAAACCTTAAAAGATGAATGGGACGGGGACATCTACCTCAGTGGACAATATACTAATAAACAAGGCATTGCCTTTCTGATAAAAAGTAACATAGGGATCACAGTTGATAATTTTAACGAAATAATAATTGGCAGACTAGCAAGTATAGATATCAAAATACATGAAACACAACTAACATTAATCAACGTTTACGGTCCTAACATAGATGATTCCACATTTTACGAAACATTACAATCTTTTATAATTAATAACCAAGATAAAAATATTATAATCGGTGGTGATTTCAATACTGTCCTGAACCCATTATTAGATAAAAAGAATGGAAACCTTTATACTCATCCTAAAAATAGAAATATTTTAAATAACATAATTGAAAACTACAATATGATAGATATCTGGCGTACAGTATACCCAAACGAAAGCAAATTCACCTGGCACTCAAACACAAAACCAACAATATTTTGTAGACTAGACTTTTTTTTAATATCTGAATCTCTTTGCAACATTATTGACACATGTAACATAAAACCAGGATTTATGACTGATCACTCTCTAGTTGAACTTAAACTGCATAATATACAACCTGAAAGAGGCCCAGGATACTTTAAAATTAACAACAGCATCTTATTGGATACACAATATCAAACACAAATAAAACAGGAAATATTAAATACAGTTCAAAATAATAAAGATGCAAACCCAAACACCTTATGGGAAGTAATTAAAGGAAATATACGTAACACAACAATTAGATACACATCATTTAAACAAAAAGAAACACACAAACTTGAAACTGAAACCATCAAAACCATTGAAACACTTGAAAAACAATTGCATCAAACAAACACAAATGATACCACCGACATTGAAAATGAAATAACATTAAAAAAACAAATATTAGATGGAATCTATCATACACGTCTCAATGGAATAATACTAAGAGCGCGTGCACAGCATGTTGAACACAATGAAAAAAATACAAAATACTTCGCAAACATTAAAAAACGTAGAAGTGAACAAAAAACTGTACACAAATTAGTAGTCAATGGCAAAGATATAACAAACATGACTCAAATACTAGAAGAACAACGTTTATTTTTCGAAACCCTCTATAAACGAAAAAATGTTGAAAATAACACCCTTTTTAAAAATACACATCACGCTTTAAACGAAGAGGAAAAACAACTGTGCGACGGATTGCTTAATGAATATGAATGTGGATTAGCCCTAAAAGATATGCAAAATAACAAAAGCCCAGGATCTGATGGCATCACAATCGAATTTTATAAAATATTCTGGAATGATATAAAAACACATCTAATTAATTCACTAAACTATTCATTTAACAACGAAAACTTAACTACGCTACAAAAACAAGGTATTATATCACTTATTCCAAAACCTGGAAAAAAACTTAGAATCCTTATCAAACTGGCGCCCGATTAGTTTACTAAACAATGATTATAAAATTGCAACTAAAAGTATAGCAAACAGAATAAAAAAAATATTACCAGCAATCATTTCAAGATCTCAATCTGGTTTCATAAAAGGACGTTACATTGGTGAAAACGTTCGTCTTATCCAAGAATGCATAAACTATTTCAACAATTCAAATAATCCTGGTCTAATTTTCTTTGCAGACTTCGAAAAGGCATTCGATTCGCTTGATCATTCATTTATGTTCTCTTGCTTAGAAAATATGAACTTTGGTGAAAGTCTCATTCAATGGGTCAAACTATTTTATACCGATATTAACAGTTTAATCATTAACAATGGCTTCTTTTCAAACAGTTTTAACATCGAACGAGGGGTTCGACAAGGATGTCCACTCTCATCATCGCTATTTATTATCTGCATCGAGTATCTATCACATCACATCCAATCAAATAAACACATAAAAGGCATATCACTAGAACCTGACGAAGAAATCAAACAGTCCCTATTTGCTGACGATGCAACTTATTTTTTAAACGACACTTACGATTCTTTCCATAACCTAATAGAATCGCTAACCCTTTACGGAATGACATCGGGTCTGAAACTAAACAAAAGTAAATGTACTGTGCTACGAGTAGGTAAATTAAAACAAAATAATGTCCAATATAAAAAAGAAATGAAATTTAATTGGACATCCGATGAAGCCACAACGTTAGGAATTACTTTCACAAATAATGAAAAAGATACAGTTCTTAAAAACATACTACCTAAATTACAGAATTTTAAAAACTGCTTAAAATCATGGCATCACCGTAAACTTACACTTATCGGAAAAAACACAGTATTGAAAACGTTTGCACTTCCTAAATTAATTTATGTATTAACAGTCCTCCCAAATCCACCAAATGATATTATTAACGATATAAAATCAGCACTATTTAATTTCATATGGGACGGTAAGCCTGATAAAATAAAACGAACTCAGTTAATTCAATCTGTAGAAAATGGAGGTATCCAATTAACGAACATTGACTCATTCTTGAATGCAATCAAATGCAGCTGGGTTAAAAGATACCTAGATAATGCCAATACAAGTAAATGGAAATTATTCTATCAGAAAATTCTAAAAAAATATGGTGACTCCTTACTCTTTGAATGTAACATCAGCAATACTATCTTACATGAAATTGCAAACGAAAACATATTTCTGTCTGATGTTCTATCAGCATGGAGTGATGTCACTCATAACCTAGAAACCCAAACAAGCAGCAAAACTATTCTATGGAACAATAAAGACATAACTTCAAACAATAAGACGTTTTTCTATAAAGATTGGTTTGAACGAAGCATTAAATATGTCGACCAATTATATGACTACAGAATCAAGGATTTCTACTCTTTTAATGATATATGCTACATATACGGAATACCTTCAAATAATTTTTTGAAGTACTACACATTAATCAAAAGCGTACCCATACATATTAAATCTGAAATCAATACAAATAATACACCATGTACTCAAACAACATTCGTAGAAAATATACTTGGAAGAAAAAACAAAACAAATAACATATTTTACACACTACAAATTAAAAACCCTACAGAAAACTCAAAAACCCAAAATAAATGGCAAGTCCTTTTCGGAGTACATGAACTTAATTGGAAACACATATTTACCATGCCATATAAAGCAACTATTGAAAGCACTCTGAGAAATTTTCAATATAAATACATTCATAGAATTATAGCTACAAATAAATATCTCTTTAAATGCAAATTATCTAATTCAAATCTGTGTGACTTCTGCAGTGAAAACATCGAAACTATAGAACACCTGTTTTGGGAGTGCAAACACATCCAGCCTATTTGGAATCAATTAACATCTTTTCTTGAACAACAGCAACTAAACGTTAAACTATCTTTCTAAAATGTAAGTTTCGGAATTTACTCATTGAAATAAAAAGATTGTAATAATATTGTGAATTTTATTCTTATAATGATGAAATTGTTCATCTTTAACATGAAGTTCAAAAAACAAGTACCAAATTTTAATTGTTTTATCCATAGTCTCAAACTTAAAGTTCAGATTGAGAAAGAAATAGCCCTCAGTAATGACACATTACAAAACTTTGAACAAAAATGGAATCGGATTAAATTCTCATGATGTTTGTCCACTTATATACATTTCACTCTAATGTAAGTTTATCTTTCTAAAATATTTTTGTATGTTTTTTTTTCAATCTTATAAGATCATTTTGAATATACAACGAAACACACAAGTCCAGCATGCTTTCTTCCGACTTTATACAACTCATCATTTTTCATAACAATTCTTCTATTATTTTTTTCTTTTCTCTTTAAAAAAAATACATATTAGCATATCTTGTATAACATGTCTGAACTTTATTGCTTTGTACAATCACTATGTTGTATATATTCATGTATACATTGTATGTATTATATTGAATAAAAAAAAAAAAAAGTAACGTTCTTAACAAACAATATGCACACTAATCATGAGCTGAAAGAAAAAAAATATATAGATATGATCCTGACCAAAGCAGGAAAACGTTACAAATAAGTGTATTTGATAATCCAATACAATGACATTTAAGTAAACGTGAGTTTGTTTTTGACATGTTAAACACCTGCATGGGACGATTTAACAGCCCGCCACAAAGAATGTATATTGGTAACTTCCCACCCTATGATGAATGTAAATTGTGATAATATAAAAATAAAGAAACGAAATGCAGACAATCCACAAATCCACATTAGTTTGAGTTTATAAGATGCTTAAGTGTTGAACTAAATGCCCTTTATATAAAAAGCTAATAAAGAATCGTGAACGTGGTCAGCGACATATATGACTTTGAAAAGCATATTCAATGAGTTCAGTCATATTTACTGAGCAGTGAACTCATTTTGGACGTTTGGACGCTTCCAATAACGTTTTGCATATTCAGTAGACTTTCATGTAAATACTAGTAAAAGGTTCCCTTCATTTATTCCGAAAGAACACTTACCTGATTGAGGTGGGATTTCATGTATCTTTTCTTCCACGATATAAAACTGAAAACATTCAATGTACTTATTGCCAAAACGAGTGTAACAAGCTCAATTAAAAATGATTTAGTTCTTATGCTGTGCACAGTTAAATATAGTGTGTTTTATTGTGTGTCTGCAGTTACTGCAGCTTTAAAAACCATAAATACAGATTATTAAGGAACTGCTCCGTATTCAACTAGAGTAGAGAGAAGCTTTCAAGCTCGATCTGCAAGTGGCGTTTATGTACCGAGTATTATACAGGAATTGTGTTGCTTTAACTTAACCATCTTGTAGTCAAATTTGATTTTACATTTTTCATAGTATTATACGACTTAACGTGAAATGAGACAATATATGTGGTAAACACACGTCGTATTCAATTTACCTGCATTGTTCCTTCAGTCAGCAACTCGTTTGCCTGAACTGTTTCTTGAAGCATTCCAATTTCGTTTATTTCACTGCAAAACACCTGTTGTAACTGTTCGTTTGGACAAAATGAGTAATGTTCGATTTCATTTCGCCGTTTTAAGCTTTTGATTTCTGCGAAAATGTCCTTCTTTTTTCGATTAAACCGAATAAGTTCTATATACAGATGTTTATCATGATGTTTCTCAAACAATCCCTGTACCAGTTGTTTTCTTTTGGTTGCACTAAACATGTTGTTTTCACACTTCTTTATATCCTGACGAAGACTTGTGTTATTTTGCAGGTGTTTTTGCGTGCATTCTTTTATAGTATTTTCTTTAAGAACTGTCATTCGTTTTATCATTTTAACGAAAAACGCATCAACAGCATCCACAGCCTTTGATTTGCATTCGTCGTTAAAATGATTATGTTCTTCAAGTAAAAGTAAGCGTAGTTACAGTTTCTTTATCTTTGTATCTTTATCTACGGTCACAGTAAAGAGGTCGACAATGTCGCACCATTTGTGCTTTAAATGCAAGCATCTTCCGCAAATTGTGACGTCATCATTGACACAATAATATGTCTGGTTTTCCGTGTCATGATGTATACATTTTTGAAGATGTATATCAGTATCATTCATAGTCGCCATCGTCGTGTGTCTATACCTAAAATGATATTGCGCTGACAATAAATTGTCAAGGTGTTACAAGGATCTAAATAAGTAAACTATTATAATAAACTGAACATATTAAGTAAGATGTTAATAAAGATGCTTCCACGACGCTTGTAAATTCATTAGAAGCATAATCAAATCATCTTAATTAAACTACCCATTGTGATGTTGCTAGTGAAACAAACGGGTATTGTCTGTGTTTTGTTTTCTGCATGATTATGTATTAATTATTGAAAAAGAAATCGGAGTATGTAATTCGTGATGACCGTCATTTGAAACTTAACTCAATCATGTTGGGTTAATTAAAGCTAATATTTGAATGATATTTTATTATATAAATTATGACCTACATACAAGCTCTATTTCGAGAATATTATATCAAGTAGTATCAAGCCAATAAAACGATGCGTCTGTTAATACCTCATAGATAAATCTAAATATTAAATATCCGTGAAAAAATGTTTTTGAATGCCCTTGTGTATTTGAGATATACAGGGCAGTAGCTATAGACATTCCCGTATGCAATACAAATTAAAAATACGTATAGTACATTTTGTAATCATGATATAGTGTTATCAACACAAACGTTTCATATTCCGCAACTGACAATCAATTACGTTGTTTGCATTTGATTATGACAAATGCTAGATATTTTATTTATGTGGTTGCAGATTCAATAATTAAGTATGATCAAGACTTATATTGACAAATATAACAATAATAAAATAAAAACAATTACCGGCGCCCTGTAGTCAGATAACATAATGCGTGATCAAAACACTGAACAAAGCTCCTATCACGAAAGTCAAAACTAGATGGGGACGCACACATATCATTTCTCACTTCCTCCTTCAGAATAGGTCTGAATACAGTTCAAAGTCATTTATTTGGGTATACCTATCAATTCAGTTGAGTGGATGATTAATGTCTAATGAGGAGATTTGGTTTATCTAAAACACGAATCAAATATAGGTGAACCATGTGTCGTTCGCAATTTATCAGCACTTATGTTAGGTATTCCGCTCCTTTGATTATGATACACGGTCATTTGATTACATAGTGATATTTTAAAAACGTACCAACCACGGGGGACTTAACGCAATCCATTATATGTACGCGATGATAAAAAGGCATTGATATATGTTGTGTAGTAATTGTGTACTCGTGTATTACAAACATAACACTTACATTTTAAAGTCCCCTTAATAATAGTTGCATTGTTTAAATAGTATTTCATATAAGTCGTGTCCATGATAAAAACATTAAACCTGTCGAAATTAAACGGAAACGTGTCCATCGTTCAAGTCTCTCCATGCATTTACTTGTTGTCAACATTAAATAGTAATAGTTAATGTGTTTGTTAACTAACTGTCTTCATTTCAGATGATAGCCCATCCCGGGGTAATTGTGACGGTCTTCGGACATGTTCATCTGCATATTTTATCGTACAGTTCATTATTTAGCGGTTTGTATTTTAAACTAAACAGTATGTATTCAATCAGATATAAACATATTTCATGTACCCATGCGACATAACTAATAAACATAAATAAGAAAATGAATAAATAGATGTGAAGATGCGTACGAAATAATTGTTGTTTTATGCAGTTTGACAGAACTCAGAATAATGCCCATTGCGTACGCTATGTCTCTATTCTGCCAATTGTTAATACGTTGCTGGTTAATACACATGATTAGACTACCGACTGTACGCAGTGTTTCTTAATATCAAACGTATAATGCTTGAACTAACATAGCCTTGCTGCCCTAATTTTAGTACACAGTTAACGATAATGAAGAAGGTTATGATAAAATAGTCATGTATGCGGTATATACTATTTAGTGAAGAAAAGAGTTATAATAAGTGGGCCATTGCAAAGAGGAACATTAACCCTATAGGGTTGAAGAGATGGAGAAAAGAGACGGATAACACAAATAAGGAACATTATAATAAATAGTATCGAGACAGGGTAATATTCGTAAAATATGTTACTTCAAGGAAATACGTTTAAAATGTGTTATTGTCATGAATGTATGCCTGGCCATATTAAAGTATAAATAAAGTATTTGTATATCTTTCGCCTTTAATGCCCTAGTCACAAATAACTGGTCGCCGGCCGATGTGTCCGATCTCCAGGCATCGAGAAGACTTGACACGTCGGAGTCGTCCGCCGTCCGATCAAAGACCCAGTTTGATACCTCAGTCACAAATAGAGGCCGATCAACGTCTGAACAGCGGACGACGTATTTAAACGCTCATCGGGCTGGCGCCCGGCCGATGATCGTACGGTCGCAGGGTCATTTTGTAGCATCGGACGGCGGTTTAGGGGTTCACGATGCGTTTCTTGGTGTACATTTGCAATGATTACAAGCGGTGTCCTTCAGTAATGTTCTTTGGTGTATCTGTTCGAGTTTGTTTTCTTCTTGGGAAGTTATATTTATAGCGCCATACATTGCCGGAATATCCAAGAATTGTTCCGATAAAAGTTAAAAGCATATTTGAAAGGGACTTTCGATGATATGTTTATTATATCTTATTTTGTTGATTGTTTGCCTAGCATTTGTTAAAATTTAATCAATATTGTCATGCCATGGACATTAATTAGAAACAAAAAGAAAACGAGTTGTTAATTAATCGTTACTTCATCAGTTTTGCTTTTACTTAAAATCAAAGTTATTTTTTTAACAAATTTGAATCGATATTTGAAGAGTCATCAATGGCATTGACGACAATTATAAATAATTCAGTTTCATCTGCAAACAAGCGAAAAAGGAAATGATGTATCACAGTAAACGATTGCTTAAACAAGAAAGATGTTTATTCCCCGTATAAAACATTGGGAAAGACCTGCAGTTATTAGGTCTGCATCGAAACCGGGGAGTTCGACACAATATATTATGTTGTTAAGATAGTGAAGAAAATATCTTGCCTAAAATTCCGCTAATGCCAAGTTGATGATCTTATCTTCCCTTCAACATTCTATGAAAACATTTCACACACAAAACTGCTTTCATTCGAAATGGATTCAGTGCATTTGCAAATATATGTTTTCGGGTTAAAACAATAACTGCTTAATTCCTGGGTAATGGAAATGTTCGGCTGGTCCTTAAATTGGTTAAAACCCGCAATACTTGAGTGTTCTGAGCCGGTGATTCCAGTTTTGATCATTTTCTTTTTTATGTTTACAATATAGCAACACAATTCATGTATATAGTACATTTTTAAGCGAAGCGCTGTAGGCTTGTGTAACTAGAGGACACTGTAGTACAACGTTTTTGTGTTATCCCAAATATAGTTTTGCAAATTCAATGTGCGTTGGCTTTTTATCAATATCATAGTGCTTTTATGTGGAACAGGTATATAGTTAGACAAAATGCAAGTTTATTTTAGTTGGAACATCCTCATCTACATTTCCGACATAATAAGGACCGTCGTCCAAATCATTATCATCGCAGTTTGCATAATTCGACATAATTATATTATAATTAACGCCATAATTATTATTATTATCAATATCAAATTCCAATTTTTCATATGTCGTCGCCATTCTCATTATTATCGTAATAATTAAGATCAGCAGCGGTTTTCACTTAGTCATATTGCAATCATCTCTAGATACCAATTTGCTCCGATAATGGGCAAATGGGGAATACTGTTGTCTTAATATTGCTTTCAAATGTAATAAATACTCTCATAATGATGATTTGTGCTTATGCTGATAATGGTGATACAATCGATAATGATATTATGACGATAAAGATAGTAATGACGATACAAGTGTATTTCAACGTAAGTTTATGTACACATAAAGAAGAATCCAAGACAAAATCTGCGATGTGCATAATACAAAGACTACAAGTGGTCATTAATTTACAAAGGTGACCAAACTATAAAGGATAAACGAGAAAAGAAGTGCAATGAGAAAAGTGAAAAACAAACAATAAAAGGTTTGTTAGAGTATTTTCACAAACTATGTGTGTATATATGAAATAAGTACTGTAATTCATGATTAAAGTTTGAACACAATTATAATGCAAATAGGTCTCATAAACAAATCATTTATTTTTATTTTAAACGTGTCAACAAAAAAGTTTAATATGAGTAACGGTTGAGATGTACTACATTTTCTTAAAATATAGTGAAACTTAAAGTTATCTGATGAAGAAAACTTGTAAGAAAGAAAATCGCGATACAAACTCTAATACAGTAATATAGATCTAGCATAAACTAGCACACAGTTTTCTCCTTTGCGTTGAATTTTAACAAAATGATATATTTGACTGTAACACAAAATCCATGTACATTAATGGTTATTAATCAATTGCCTTATGACCGAGTATTTATGTAAACATTTAGCTAGTTCATACGTGATTAGCCACATGTCGCAAAGTTGCAAAAAAATAACCATTCAAATAGTTCTATTTCCCTCTCTGACAGAGCAATTATTGAAAAGTATTCATGATTTATGTGTATATAATTGCTTGCATTTTCAACGTTATATAATCAGAATATATATGAAGGCAATAGCTGTTAAAACTGCTAGAAAAACAGCCAATTATTGGTACGTAAACTTCTAATGCTATATTTCAATGTTTCATCATATTATTTTATAGATGTATGTATTTTAGGCATTTACGATGTCATGGCATTTTTTTAAACAATAGGCTTTGCACAATGTCATTGCAGAATAAAGTATAAATCCGCACTTTTTTTTGTCATTCTTCACGTACTTAATACACGCTTTTCTAATAATTATTCAATAAATGCCATCCTATTGAGTTTATATAAGAAATGAAACATATTTAGTTTAATACATACACATAAAATACAATATCATCGTAAAACATGCATGTAGATAACGTAGTATTCGTAGTACTCATGGAATGCAAGTAATGCAAACGAGTTTTACAAAAATGTTTCAATTTCAAATCATGACAACACAGTGCTAGTTAACTCGTTTCTAAATTCAGCCTGAAACCTCAGTGTAATGTATCATATGCGCATATAAAGAAATATCAAATTAAATTATAAGAAATACTCAATGATTGTTTTAATAATTTTGCTGTTTTTGCTTCAATCGTCAAAACCTGTACTTGATTCCTGGTTCCTGAAATGAAAAAGCTAAATAAAAAGCCTGCTGACATGAATTTAAAAAATGATTCACTATGCAATTGGATTACACAAGTAACATTACGCAAAATCGTATAAAACAAACATTCGACTGCACGAAACTGCTGACATATCGCTTTTAATGCTGGAAAGTCATATTCATTTTGACAGAATATTTATTTATAAAACAGTTTTGATCATATTATATGCCGTTGTGCTATGTGATCAATTTGTATTCATACAATCCTTACCTGACTTTTTCATGTCAACTCTACGACGTCAGACTCTGTGATTTCATTAAATAGCTTTTCCAAATAGCGTAACAAAGTCGATATCCAGTCTACACTCGCTTTTTTTAAAGTTGTAAGGCCTGTGACATGGCGAATACAAAGCTTTCTTGGTCCGCTCTTATATACTCGCCCTTATGGAAACTTCTCCCACATTTCCATCCCCATTTGCATATGTCATCTTCGATGAGTGTTTATTAAAAAATAATAATAATGGTAAATAAGGTCATCAACGATTTGATATTTTATATGAGATACAGATGTGTTGTTTCTTTTTTCAATAAAATTGTTAGCATGGTTCAACATGAATAAATTCAATAGCAAATACACATATAACAACATCTGTAATAATATATATCTATATCGTTATGTTGAAACTACTTTTAGGCATACTCTTTGCTATCAAGAAGAAAGCGCATACGTGCAATCGAAACCCGCTATTCAAGTTAACGTCTGTATGCAAAATAATCTTTTATTAAATGTTATATGCTTAAAAGATATATTATAGTCACTTTTATATTGTTAGTCTGTGGCCGTTTTATTTTCGTGTAAATATGACGACACGTAATTCCCGACTCACCTCTATGTTTACCACCTTCACATTGTATCTGGCCAAGCGCATTCATGTATACAGGTTTCTTATCTTTCGCACATACCCATTGAGAAGAATTTCTGAAAATTGAATAAAACATATGAAATATAAACCCATTATTGTTAAAGTGATAGTTAGGGCATTTTTCACTGTTGAATTGATCTCAAAAGAATTAATAGGTCAAAATAATTAGTTAAAATGAGGTTACTGACCAATTATCTTCAACTCATCTTGCTACCAGTGATTTACTAAAAAATATCGATATTTTACATGACTCACCCGGTCCTCTAACCGAAATAATCCGTAAAACAAAAGTGTGTCTTTGTGTCGCATGAACCAATCTGCACTAAAACTAAATTTAGGTTCGCATCGTACATGCATGATCAGTTGTCAAACGAAAGTACGGTTTATATTCAAATGCATTATTTTTCTCTTTCCGGGATATTGTTTTAGTATGTGGATGCTGCAGTAACAAATATAGGTGTATATGAAGTGAAAACATAAAAAAATAAACAACGGTTGCGATAGACACCTATAAACTGTTAGATGCCCATAATATCACTTTCACAGACTTTTTTTTTAAAATCTATCAAACCAGCATTCATTTCAAGACTTGCCTTAGAATATATGTTGAGATTTTAATTTACTTAATAAGTTATATTTACACAAGGCAATTGCATCTAAACAGGTCATATGATACAATAATATTTGAACTATTGAAAAAAAGCAAAAAAAGCTTCGTCACCAGGAGAGAAACCTTATTATAGCAGGTGGTGCTGTATGTAACATAAGCAATGAGCTACAAATACAATTTACTGGACAAAACACTGAACTTCGCGACAAGCAAATTAACATGAATACAGCCATAGTCTCTGCTTTGCGTGGGTTAATACAAATAATTGGGGGTTCGAATCGATGTCAATAGACTGCACTCAATACACTTGGCCCTTTTATTCATAAAACATTTTAGTTATTTGTTCAAAGCATCACATTACATCTTATTGAATTATAATGTGGATCCTCATAACTTGTACATAATTTATAGAAGATTAGCCTTACTTTGATCGGCATCCTTTTGCAGGACAACAAAAATCATCCAACGCAACCCATAAGCTAGGATCCGAAACTTTTCCGCTCATTCTTCAACCTGTTTTATCATCAAAACATTTATTATCAGCGTCTGCAAATGTATGAATGTGTAGTGTTTTTAATTAGATTAATAAACACTTAATATTGATATATGTTCTACGAGAAATACACTATATGTTTGACGATCTTTATGATGTCCTCACAAATGCAAATACACTGAAAAGAACTTCACAATATGAATACAGTCATACGGCTTCTAATCATGTAAAGCTGCACTGTCACAACAGAAAAGGTTCATGCACATTTATGTCGACGCTACCGAAAAATCTGAAAAATAAATAAAATTACGTGTTCTCCTTTAATGTAAAGTATAAGAATATATTAACACTGAATATATGTGTAGGAAAAGTTATATCACAAATGATGCAATAAACTTCATTTATGTTATCTGGTAGATTATTTACACTCTCTGAACAGACGATAACGTTTGATATCGCAAACGTTTATTTTCGTATTAAAAGGCTTAGATAACTAAGTAAACGTGTACCACACCACTTCAAAAAGTTAATTGATAAGGAAAGGTTTATAAGCAAAAAATAAATAACGCTTTATAAAAACTCTCGCAACTTCATTTTCCATTGCATACTTTAAATGTCCTAAGATGTAGGATATCATTGCAGCGAAACTTTTTTTATATGTAAACACCGCATTACTTCCATGACAATTTCAAAGTTTAGGAGGATCACGTTTTGAGGATCCATCACCTGATAGGTATTAAAACCAATTGCGCATCACTATAAACTTGTAGCGAATAGTTATAGAACTGTGATGACATTTTATCAGGCGCTTCGTTGTTGCGGCGAATCTGTATAATACCGGTTTGCGATGTTTCTGTTTACTCGCAGCTGAGAGAAAAGTCCGATATTTCAAGCAGCACGTCCACTTATCGCTCAATTTTGTCACTTAGTTTTTGTAAACTTTCAAGCACAACTCGCAATAATACTATTCTAGTTTGTTATTGTTTATAATGCGTTGGATGAACACTAAATATGTTTTCGAAATTACTCTATTTGTTCATATACGTAGGTCAATGACAATATCAAGACTTATCCAATATGCATGTACTTTCTGTAGATGAATCAATCCATTCATGCATAAAGCAATCAATATATAAAACATTTATCAATCAATCAATAAAGCCATCGATCAATAGATACACTAACATATGTCTCAATCGTGATAAATAATGTGTTTTTAATATTTTTATTCAACAAACTTAAGTATTACAGTTAGCTATTTAACGATCCGTAAAAAGCATTTATCGTTGTAAGATATTAGTCAGTATTTGACTTACGTCTTAAAATGGCCAAACAGGATTTAATGTGAGATGCTTTTAATCAAGCGTCTGTTCGGCCCATACTTACACACACTACAGCTTGAAGTTGATGAAGGCGGTGGTATGGTTTAACCGATAAGGATCGATTAAGGGCATCTCACGGCAACTGACCATTCAAAGGTCAGCTGATGTACCATGTTTTGTAGGTGATTCGTTAATTTTAACATCAACGATTAAGCAAAACTATTACATCATTAAAAATAAATGCATTTCTATTAAAAGCGCGATACGTAAAACTGCGTATTTATGATTATGATAAGTACGTTTACTGATATTATTGATAAAAACATAAACGTACTCTCTTCATATCTTAATACTCACAAACGTACACTCAAACGAACTTCCAACACAGCAGTTTGCTAATTTTGCCCCCTCCCCCCCCACACACACACCTACAAACACAAAACACATATAATCTCATGCTTAAATATCATTTGATGTTTTTAAGATCGTTCTCATTATGGATATATGGATATGAAAATTATCATCAATTTGGCCCGACTTTTCTCGCTTACATGCGAGTTTCGAATCATTGTATTGCACGTCTCAATAAAAAAACTTATAATCTTTATTTGTCTCGCATATTATTATGTTCTTATATAAATCGAACCAGAAGAATTCGGTAATGGTTTAAACATGTTATTTAAAAGCGTATTTTCAATACGCTCATCAATCGTTAATGCGACCTTTTATAAAACAACAGCTGGTACAGCGTCTGTATCAAACTAACTACAGACGTATCGCAACACCCATAACACACGTTTATTCTGTAATAAACATAGTCCAATCCATATTATTAACTTTTTTAACGATTTGCACATGCGCGTAAAGAATCGGCCTGGAAGTTTGTGAAGCCTACCGGACCTCCAATGAAACCCGTATTTGGGAAATGATGAATATTCCGCCGGCATTCAACATAAATTATGGGTAGTCACCGAGGTAAAAGCAATAAGTTGACTTGCATGTTCTTTGCAACCATTCAGGAACGGATACTTCTCTAATGCCATTTAATTTATTTGATGTTTATTGAAGTTTAATGGTTCTTTATTTTTGTAATTCATCAACGTGTACATCAATCTTGAATGCCATTTAAGATAACGATGTGTGATCAACACTTGATTGACTTGTTTACGCTTTTATAAAGGATGAATAAGACATGATATTGGTATCTAGTTGTTGGGTTCATTAGTTTTATTCTATGCTTTCCAATGGTTTATATAGAACAAGACTATTGCCAAGCAATAAAAGTCCCCTACTTGCTCAACCATTGTCAGAAATTCCACCATTGTCAGACTATTTTTATGTGTTGCCATAGCAACCAGAATTATTTACGCAGGAACAAAATAAAATGACGTGCATAATGTACATACTGCCATCTATCCATGTTCCAAGTTTCATGAACAAATATTAAGAATTTTTAAAGTTCTCGCAGGATCCAGAAAAGTGTGACAGACTGACTGACTGACTGACTGACTGACTGACTGACTGACTGACTGACTGACTGACTGACTGACTGACTGACTGACTGACTGACTGACTGACTGACTGACTGACTGACTGACTGACTGACTGACTGACTGACTGACTGACTGACTGACTGACGGACATACAGAGCGCAAACCATAAGTCCTCTCCGGTGAAACCGGTAGGGGACTTATCAGTGAATTAAAACTGATATTTTAGTGTATCAAACAGTGAAACATAACAGAACAAATTATCGATAATTTTCATTGTTTTAACGGAACTATTTTTAAATAGTTTTGGTTTTCCCATTGTGACCCCCTTAATTTTACCAGAGGAGACTGCTCTGCATTGGATGTTTATAAATACAAACGCATTTCATAAATGAAATTACATGTTGGGGACATCCAACAGGAAATTATATTGAACGGAGTGTCAAACATACGAACATAATCATTTGTAAGAAGAAAATAAAATGTGTTTAATGTGGTGGAATATAAAACACAATAAATATCCTAAATGTATTCGTATCTTTTCAAATTTGTAAGATGCATTGGCACGTAATTACATGATATACTTTAAACTTGCTGTAGAGTTGTATTGATTCAGTAATGACTTAACTAAAACGTTCCCTTGATTGTTTAATAACAAACATATGTAGAATTTATACTTTCTACAGGGGTGATTTTAAATATTCTTGCAACAGCTTTTAAAACAGCAGTTGATTGAGCAAGAAATAATAAACAACACACAAGTAACTTTTTCAAATACTTCTAATGCTACGTTTCAAATATATTTAGAAAAGTGCATTGCCCAAATGTTTGTCTGATTTAATTATTAGGTATTGATCATTTAATACAAACTTAAAGCATAAGTACGCTTGTTAAATACATGTAAATACAATACATCTTGTTACATACGCTTGTTAAATTCAATGCATCTTTATTGAAAACTATTAACATTTAGTTGCTTATATTAATGTAACACATTAAACTCGCATCTTTATTAGTTGGTGCCGAAAACAGTATCGACAAGATCTTAATTAAAACAGAATAATTGGAAATTGGCTTTGTCGCTTCAGACACTCGTTAAATGCCATTCAGTCCCCATAATCTGCTAATCATAACATTATACGTTGTATTGGCATGCAATACAAAGGGTCCGTTACTCTCACCTCATGACAATAGCCTATTTAAATAGGCCAATAACCCGCAAGCAACCAACTCTCCTTATCGACATTTAACACGGACAAAGTATTACAAAACAACCGGAATGTTTTTTGAGACAAACAACATATATTCATGCATTCGAAAATACATCGTTGTACAGTGTTTTTGCATAGTCCATGTTGATTATGGTGACGAGATCTTTAAATAAAGAATCAAGCTATTATGAACACGGTAAGTACTGATCGTCAAGTGCGAGTGTCTGTACTTAGTTCACGAACGCACTAAAGCACTCCTTCATGTAATCATTGACGTTTTCTTTCACGAACACACTGAGGCAATAACTTACTTATGTAATGATTCGCGTGCTCGATCACATGATCATATGATGCATTCGCGACGCTTACTAACGCATGTTTTTACTAGTGTGCTCGCCAAAAAACAATTACAATTACTCACTTATTAGATCGAACATTACTCACTAACGTAGTCACTCGGCAACTATTTCTCTTTTTACTGAATTACTCTCTCACGTATTAATTTACGTCTGCATATTTATACAACCAAATAATTTCTAAAATTGCCTAGCTAACACAAAATCAATCGTTTTCCATTCATATATAAATCAAATTCAAAATAATTATAAATGCTTATGAAAGCATTGATTTACAGAATTAAAGGTCTTTTTTTAGTGTTTTTTATATCAACATTAGGAAATGGTATATATACAAATATATATCAAACCAAACAAAATACAAAATATACACAATCAAATTGACAAATTAACGATATTTCATAATTTGTTAATGTTTCTATTATATTCATCGTATTATTTCTATACAATCAAGCGATCGCCGTACACGGTAATGCTATTGGAGGAATAGACCCTAACACCAAGCCCTTCTAACAAAGGCATACTCACATGTATGTGTCATGATAAACGCCGTAGATTTTAAATTAATGTAATATGGTGTGCCTCCATCGAAGCCATTTTTAAATGCAGTTCATCAATACATGTCAAGTTAGCATTAGTCTTTAAATTTGGTATTACAGACACACGATTTAATCCGTGATTCGATGTGTGTGGTTGTTACTCCCGCTGATACACGCGACAACACGCCCAATCCCAGCGTGTGTGCGTTTGGTTTGTTTGCCAACATACTGAATGTATTAGTTAGAGGTTCTTGGGCACATTCGGGGTGTTCTCGTAATGTAGATTCTATGTCAAAACGACCGTTCAAATTAAAATTATACTCACGCGATTATAGTTATGGACTCATTTTCAACCAATTAACTGGTCCGTAATTTATACTGGTCAATAGGTCATGTCTGTGTTCTACAAGTGCGCAACGACCGTTTGACGTCATGTGTGTTTTACAATGTTGATGCTGCTATTGATTGGTAATCGACGTGGATAAAAATAGTCGAGCTAAGAACGCGCAAATACCTTTTTGACAACTAAACATGTACAGCAAATGCTTGTTTCCCTACAAAGCTCTTGTTGCACGGACACGGTTGAAGATGTATGTCATGGGTGTCCATCTTCGTCTTTCTATAACTAACCAATAAAACACTTTCGTTCTTTACACGCCACGGTTATAAAATATATGTGAACATACATATGCAAATGTTTAATGTAACCTCGTACAAACTTTGTAAAATTTAATAGCCTATAATATTTTTGTTTCATACACAAACCTGTACACTTTATATAGTACTCTAATATATGTAATTGTCTGTATTTGAGCATTATTCAGGAAAAGTTAAAAGAATAAATAGCAGAGTAATGAGTGGGTATACACGCTTTATATATATATATATATATATATATATATATATATATATATATATATATATATATATATATATATATATATATATATATATATATGTATATATATATATATATATATCTATATATATATATAATATGTACGGATATGACGTCGTGCATTAGACATGAAACGGCGCGAAAACAATATTGACGCCGGAAATGCACGACGTCATATTCGTACATATTTGGAACATCTTGAAATAAAAAATGGCCGCTGACGAAGACCGTGAGGTCGAAAGCTTCGGCATAAAATAAATACAGCGTTTTTGTTTAAATAATACAAGGCTTATAGAGACTGTGATATATATATATATTTATATATATATATATATATATATATATATATATATATATATATATATATATATATATATATATACATGTAGCGTGTAGGCGTAGTGTAGTGTAATGTAGTGTGTAAATTGTGTTTGATGAACAGTCCTATTTTACGAGCTTATTTTTATGTTTTATTTTAGTTTGTGTTTAAACTAAATCTGGAAAAATTTTGAGGTTTGTCAAATTCACATCCGATGCTTATGTCCTTATGATGACTTCAAAAGTAAATATGTATAGTGCTTAAACTAGAAACACAAGAGATATTTGATATAGTATACGTGATTAACTTGTATACATATTCATTAGGCGCATTTATTTTTCAAATTATATTTGTATCAACATGTCTTTATTACAGTTTGATAATGGTTTTATCGAATAAAAGAAAGACTTTGATTTATAATATTTTAAACTATCGTTTTGTTGAATGCCACATGTTCAGCAATTTACTAAATTAATAACACGTCTATAATAAAAATGAAATTTCGTTAGTATTATAATCATGTCTGAAATAAATAATTACTTGTTCTATTTATAAATATTTATGTAGATAAAGTATCAGAAAACTTTATAACATACCGATGTAAAGTATATTATGTTTAAATGTATCAAGGGAACTGCATCAAAGAAACTTTCGATCACATCATTATTTTTGATAAACGTTAATGTAAAATGAACGGACATTAAGAAGAATGAAGCAAATTAAAGTGTGCGTGTCATTTGAAAGAGCCACAAATGTGAAACGTATTAAAACAAGGAATTTTACAAACTTTATAATAGCTTTTTAATAACAGATACATTTCGCTGTATATTATGTAGTTTGAATCTGAGATGAACTCCCTGGGCATGAGTTCAATACCCGATTTGGATTCATTTTATTAGTTTGTATTTTATATTGATCAACTTTCAAATGTCTATATAGTAAAGCCTAATAAATGAATCAAAAGGTTTCAGTAAAGGGCATTTTATGTAAAACAAACACAACATGTAATTAAGCGTGCAGTAATAACACCCCTTTTTAATGCTCAATAGATTATAATAACACGAGCAAGACAATACGTCGGAGAAAACAGTACATCTTCATGTTTTGTTTATTCTGAAGAGCTCTTGGTTTGCACATTAAATTGATATTATCTATGACTCGTGTCTCACTGACTGTTAAATTAGATATATATGTTACTCCTTACTTCTGTTGCGATTACTAATGTTAAAAACAATTAGCTAGACATAAAAACAAACATATTAAGCACATGCTGTTATACTTTCATCTGCACGTAAGTCAATTATCAAGTACTTCAGACAATTCTTCGTAAACGGTCCCAGCAGTTTATCGATTTAAGTTAATTTTAATGCAATAATTTGTCTTCTCTTTGTATTTTCTCTGCAATTGTACACACATCAATAGCTGTCGTTCAATCGGTAGCTTATTGTTAGAGTTAGGTCAGCGTAAAACAATATGATAACCCGAATGTGACGTAAAAAGCTAGTCGCAAATCATATTGTCCAATCTATCGTTCATAGCTTTTTATATGACACATTCAATAGCGATTATTTGTCCGTTTATATAAATTACTTTCATGTTAACTTACAACCAATGTAACTAAATACAATAGTTTTCGTTTGCTTTTTACATAAATACTTACTGGAGAGTAGATATATGTGTATGTTCATGTGTGACGTATTTAAAATGCACAACTTTGAAAAACCACGATGATGAATTGCTACGAAAAGAAAAACTGCAATTTTACGCAGCTCAAATAGTTTATTATCTGTCTTACATCCTAAAAACGTGTACACGGTAATCATTATTTCAGAAAGCAGCTCAGTACCCCCATTTGTTAAACAAGATTCTATTCATTCATCCGGTTAGAGTTATTCGGATTACAAAGTGTAACCGTCCTTTACCTTTTGTCTATGTCATGCACGTTCGGTTACAGTAGCCTACTTATCAAATTGATCCCTGATTTTTTGGCGACATCCACTTGATCTACGCGAATTTATTAACAAGAGCAATGGCTGATGAATAATTACAAGAAAAGCCAGCTTTGTCAGTTAGATATTTATTATAATGTTTTACTGTGATACCTGACGTAAACACAAATATATTCTATATTTGAACAATAGACAATATATGAGAAGAACAATACAAAATATAAATGGAATTAAATGGAATTAAACGGCGAAATGGCGGAATATAATTTACACCAGACTAGCACTAGAGTGAATAAATCTCAGCTATAGACTAGCACTATAACTGAGCCATGTCGAGGAAGCGACCGGAAGTACTGCGCTAAAGATAGCCCCAACCCCAGTTGCACTATTTATTTAGCTTCTCGTTTATGCGATACTCGACAGCAGACAATGGACACCATACTATTTAGCAAATGTACGCAATTCCTATCTCAACGAGCACCTTGCTGGTTCGGAAATAGATAGTATACAAGCGCAATCGCTAAGGCCACCGCAACCGGCCAAATAAATTATCGGTACGCCGTACCGTGTAACATTTTATACATGCGCAATCGCTAAGGCCACCGCAACCGGCCGAATAAATGTTCGGTACGCCGTACCGTGCAACATAACATACATGCGCATTTGTTAAGGCCACCGACACCGGCCAAATAAATCCTCGGTACGCCGTACCGTAGGTTTTCAAGCCAAAAAGAGCTATTTCAGGTACTATCCACGACAGGCCTTTGCCTGTGACCGCCTTGAAGTATTTTGCTGACAAAAAGTATGTCCGAAATGCAGTACCATACGTTAATCCTATGATAAAATGACAACCCCGAGAGCTGGCCTTACTACAGCTAATCTATACAACTCCTTAAATTTATTAAATGAACATATCGCCGTTATATATGTTAATTGCGTGTTTTAGAAATGCCTGGGGGTACCAATTATTTAACTCTATATTGAATACATTCCATACATAATGTGTTTTTCCCAGGAGGGCAAAGGGGCATGGCGCATTACTTTCAAAAAGGGCATTTTAGCGTGCAGTTTAGGCAAAAAAGGGCAAAAATGTTTCCTGAATACATGTACCTGAATTACGGGGAAACATGTAATCGATCCGAAGCAGTTGTGGAAAAAATAACATGTAAACAAGCACATTTAATGGTAATTGATGTTTTTAACTTACTATGATTTATATTAATATATTTACCTTGCACTGTACATTTAAGTTCCATGCTGTTTCAATAAACTGTACAGCACGACAAACATAATAAAGCAATATATGCATATGAATCTGATTATACCCAGATCCATTAACATATAAATGAAACCATGTTTGTCTCATTCCATTTCCTAATAATAATCTTGCCAGATGTTTAAAATTACATTGCGAGTAAATTGATTGCTAACAATATGCAAACACTCGTTTCCGTGACATACATCCACCGAGTAGATTACAAATAAATAAATAATGTTATTGCTATCTAAAACATTTTATGCATCGTTGATTATCACAGACATTTCATTAATTCCTTCCTAATGTATAACCTCCATCGTTAATTCGATCGTTTACGACGTTATTTGCTATTTTTGCCGAGTCACAATTTAATTATGTATAGTCCGCCATGTTGTTAAAATGTCAAATGATGTAAGCGACAGGTGCGCATAGCAACGTTAAATCGTATTAGCGATTCGCATTTTGTTAAATTAGTATACGTCTTAGTAATTATTTCAATAATAAGATCTAATTATCTTAAAGACGAAAACGATAAAGAATAAATTTGTTTGTGTTTTTAAATGTAATTATGCGTAAAAAATATATGTTTTGATATAACTGAATAATGCACAATTGCCACGAGAATAACATCGAGTTTTTCATCAAAAGTCTCCGAAGTAACGATTCTATCGTGGAGGAGTACACATTGCCGACCGAAAAGTGCGCTTGGTATACCATAGCCTCTGACATTTTCGATTATTACTGACACGGGGTTATTCACGCATGACTAATTCACAGCTTTGGAACAGTCAGTAAGACCTTCCTATAAATCGAGCACTGTAATAGATTAAATCTGCTCAATTAATATAGTCGATTAGACGTTGACGTCTCTCGAGTAAATCAAGCACAGTCGGAGCGTCACAGACAATCAAGGACGCTAATTTTGACCAAGTTAGGTTATAAGGCAATAAAGATGTTATCGATAAGGGCGCATGGCGAAATTTGCCCTTGAAAAGGGCAGAGTGGCTATGCGTGAGGGCGGCGTGAATTTTCGCCACGCTAAAATGGCCTGGGAAAAACACATTCCATAGATAAACCGGCATTGGAATTGCTGCCGTGTTCGCAAACGGACCCAGTCTCTAACCACGTGACCATTGTATCATTATTAACAACGCCATTTGCATTAATGATGAATAATAATGTAATAACCAGCCTAAATACACGCTGTCGTACTCATGTACATTTCGTTTAAACCATGTTCACATTATGTTGTCCCATAGTGCCGATTTAATTCGTAAATACACTCCGTCTGCTTAATGACCACATTTTCAATACTCGTATAACCCGACCCATGTTAACTTTACTATCGACCGCTTGTTTTCACGTAGTTTAGATTTCAGCTTTAAATATCGTCTGCTATGATTTATTTTACCCTGTTAATATAAAATGCCCGTTACCGTTTAATTCATGGGCGCAGCAATCTTCATTTGTACATGTCATTGACTTGCACGCGTATAGTGTGTCGTGTATTTCCAGTTCTAATCCATTTTTCACACACGCAGCCACGTTTGTTTCGTACCGATATCGTATATATTATAAATGTAGATAACTTGCTAACAGAAAAAGACTTAAAATATGTCTATAAACGTACAAAGTATTAGCATTAATGGATTCAGATCAAAACACAAACACACTGCTTTTTAGTAGTTCTTCTTTGTTTTGAAATGCGCAGAGCGGACATCATGTGAAACCGGCGCTCACGTTACCCAAAACCTGCGTACGTCACAGGTTAATAATAGTCTGGAGGATTCCGTTATGTACATGATTATTTGTTTTATTTTTTAATGCTTTTGGCATATTTGGCACCATTTTTGCGAAAATCAGTATGGTGTAATCCCTTTAAAAAACAAAACACTGACTTCATGGATTAATATATAAATATTAATTGTTAATTCTTATTTTTATTAAATATAATTTTCATTTTATTTTATATTATATATAATTATTATATATAATAATCATATTAGAATAGCAAATGGTTACAAAGAACACAAGAAAAAAGTACATGTTTTAACACCGGTCCTTACCTACAGCAAGAAAATACTTCGCAAGCAAATTCTTATTACCAAAAACGAAACAAAACATATATTTGGTTGAGGTTAAAGACCTATATTTATAAGATAATTCGGTTCAATACAACACACATCCCCAGTTCCAAGAATATAAATCAGGGTGAAAAAACAGTACGCAAACTCATCGCAGGTCACTTATTCAGCACCGAGGAATTATAAAAATATATTATTACCAGTTAATTGGTCACTGATTCACCAGAAAAAAATTTGAACTTTCCAAAAAAGGAGAAACCGATTAATACCAGATAGCACTTTTGTGGAAAACTGTCTTACGGAATGTCCGGAGATAGCCGACCTATCAAGATCGAAATCACACCCCTATTATCACTTGTTAAGTCTAACGCAAACCGTATTTTCTGTCTCGCTTTACAGAAATAAAACTGAACTGCCATGGCAAGATCGTTGGTTTTGAATTATTATCATCAAACCATCAGGCAAGGAATATATATATATATATTTATTTATTTATTTATGAAATAATTAGTGCTTAGCGCGGAAATGGAAATAAAATTTAACGAATAACATTAACACACGAAATAAGCATCAAGATATCCTAATATATACAAAAGATCCCGAGTAAGAAATAAAATATAATCGGTAGTAAATAGGACCGGTTATGATCGAAGAGTTAAGCTTAAGAATGTATCTGGCGAATACTGATCAATTCTGGACAGCTGAGATAACTGAATTGTTGTGAGAATTATTACATTTTGACAAGAATTTGAATTTTAAGAATGGATTTATACTTGCCGGACAGAAATATACATAAGGATATTATTCCCGATTAAACATCAACAATCCGCTAAAAATAACCATCACGTGATCTATTCTCATCATCACGTGATCAAAACCTCCTTTATATACCATGCGTAAACCCCGTTAGTCAGTTTTATTTCGGCGACAAATCATCACCGAAAATACATATATGGGAGGTGGGTGGTAATATGTCAGGCAAGTATAAATCCATTCTTAAAATTCAAATTCTTGTCAAAATTTAATAATTTTACTTCATGATTTATACTTCCCTGACAGAAATATACATACGGATAGATTACCAAGCAATACTAACCTCGGTTGTGGTTGTATTTTCGGTGTATATCCTCAGTATCTGTCACGTCTTCTAAATTCTTCTTAGAAGACTAAAAAGTATCTACTGGATACTGTTCTTCATAACACCAAATGCGTATTTACATCCAATGAATTTACCTACTTGGTAACAATACAAATATATGAATTTCAGTAAAATTCAATGTCTCTCCAACACAATCCGTCGGAAATAAACTGTTTCTTCAATTTATTCCTTGGAACTCTTATTCCATGATCATTGTTCAATTTTTTATAACAAGAGCACCGCCTTGCGGGTGCAGACTGCTCATCTATTTTCTTTTTAAAGGTGAAGGGACTCTCATTTTCAATTACAAAGGAGGGAGGGGTGGAGTGAAGAGGGGTGCATTGTGTGGGTGTGTGGACATTTATGACATTTTGTTAAAAAAATGCAAAAAAAAGGAAAAACAAATTCGGGGTGGGGGGGGGATGGGGGGTGGGGGGGTGGGGGGATTCTTGGGTGCGATGGTTGGAGGGTATTTCAAACATAAAATAATAAAAATAAATATTTGTGTTTTTTAACCGTTTCAAAAAAAAATTGGGGGGGGTGAGGTGTGTGTGGGGGGGGGGGGGTATAGTTTAAGGGTGTGGTGGTAATTTGTGAGATAATCTTTTAAAAAAAAATTAGGGGGGGGGATTCGGTTGGGGGGAGGGGGGGTGGGGGGGATTATTGGGTGCGATGGTTGGACGGTATTTCAAACATAAAATAATCAAAATAAATAGTTTTGTTTTGTAACCGTTTAAAAAAAAATTTGGGGAGGGGGTGGGGTGGGGGGGTATAGTGTGAGGGTGTGGTGGTCATTTGTGAGATGATCTTAAAAAAAAAAAAAAAAAAAAAAATAGGGGGGTGGGGATTCGGGGGGGGGGGGGAAAGGAGGGGGGGCACGGGCGATGGT
The DNA here is from genome assembly GCF_020536995.1 of Dreissena polymorpha. Classification (NCBI taxonomy): domain Eukaryota; kingdom Metazoa; phylum Mollusca; class Bivalvia; order Myida; family Dreissenidae; genus Dreissena; species Dreissena polymorpha. Next base: position 13,912,690 of record NC_068362.1, read on the forward strand.
TTGGGTGGAGTCTATTGTAGTATGTCAGGTAAGAGTAGTTTTGTCAAAGTATCAATCAAATCTAATCATAAATAAAGAAGTTATGGCAATTTTAGCAAAATTTAATAATTTGACCTTGAGAGTCAAGGTCATTCAAAGGTCAAGGTAAAATTCAACTTGCCAGGTACAGTAACCTCATGATAGCATGAAAGTATTTGAAGTTTGAAAGCAATAGCCTTGATACTTAAGAAGTAAAGTGGATCGAAACACAAAATTTAACCATATATTCAAAGTTACTAAGTCAAAAAAGGGCCATAATTCCGTAAAAATGACATCCAGAGTTATGCAACTTGTCCTTTTACTGTACCCTTTTGACAGTTTGCGAGTGTTCCAAGTATGAAAGCAATATCTATGATACTTTAGGGGTAAAGTGGACCAAAACACAAAACTTAACCAAACTTTTAATTTTCTAAGTATAAAGGGCCCATAATTCCGTCCAAATGCCAGTCAGATTTACATAACTTTGCCTGCACAGTCCCCTTACGATAGTTAATAAGTGTTGCAAGTATGAAAGCAATAGCTTTGATACTATAGGAATAAAGTGGACCTAAACACAAAACATAACCAAATTTTCAATTTTCTAAGTATAAAAAGGGCACATAATTCTGTCAAAATGCCAGTCAGAGTTACATTACTTTGCCTGCACAGTCCCCTTATGATAGTTAGTAAGTGTTTCAAGTATGAAAGCAATAGCTTTGATACTTAAGGAATAAAATGGACCTAAACACAAAACTTAACCAAAATTTTCAATTTTCTAAGTATAAAAAGGGCACATATTTCTGTCAAAATGCACGCCAGAGTTATCTAACTTTGCTTGCCCAGTCCCGTCATGATAGTAAGTAAGTGTACCAAGTTTGAATGCAATAGCATTGATACTTTCTGAAAAAAGTGGACCTAAACGCAAAACTTAACCAAAATTTTCAATTTTCTAAGTATAAAAAGGGCACATAATTCAGTCAAAATGCACGCCAGAGTTATCTTACTTTGCCTGCCCAGTCCCCTCATGATAGTAAGTAAGTGTACCAAGTTTGAATGCAATAGCATTGATACTTTCTAAGAAAAGTGGACCTTAACGCAAAACTTAACCGGACGCCAACGCCGACGCCGACGCAGACGCCGACGCCGACGCCGACGCCAAGGTGATGACAATAGCTCATATTTTTTTTTCTAAAAATAGATGAGCTAAAAAGGATTTCTTTATCCCATTATAATCATCATTGTAACACTGATGTATTTACATCTCTGAGATAAAATTTCATAAATGTGCTTTCTCTAGACCAATCTGCTGCCTCCAGAATGGAATTCATTGAAGCACCATTAAAAAGTGCCTAAGAAGGGCCAATTGCTCTAGTTGAATGGGCTTTAACTTTCATACTTTTATCTTCATTAGCCAGGCGTATGACCTTGACAATTCAGGAACTTAAAGTTTGTTTCGACACCTTCCTATGAGGACTGTTGATACTCAAAAACAATGCTGTTTCATCCTTATTGTCTTTAACTCGAAAAGGTTCTGTTTTCTTTAAATACCATGTTATTGCCCGCTTTGGATCAAGTAACTTATTATCTTTAAAACATGGCACAAAAATCTTTGGAGCTAGATGAGAAGGTCGATCTTGTTTAGCCAAACCTTTACGTAAGAAAGTTATGCCCTGTTTCTGAACTGTAACTGCACCTTCTCCAAATTTTAACGCTTGTAGGTCTCCGACCCTGCGAAACGTTGTGATTGCTACAAGAAAAATTGTCTTGTAAGTAACATATTTACGTGTTGTTTTAGCCATTGGTTCAAAGGGATATTTTTGTAAAGCTTTAAGAACAACATGGAGGTCCCATTCTGGAGCTAGTCTACATACAGGAGGACGCTCATTAAATACACCCTTTAATATTCTTATTATATGTGGATGTTGCCCTATGGGTCTGTCTCCCACAGGTGGTAAAATTGCAGACAGCATTGACCTATAGCCAGAAATTGTATGATATTGCAATCCATCATGAAATAAGTCTGCTAAAAAGTCCGCACACTGGATTATAGTTGCTTCAAATGGATTAATTTTCCTTTGTGCACACCAGCTACAGAATCGTTTATACTTTGCATTATAATCAGCTTGTGTGCCTGACCGCCAACTGGATCTAAGTAATTTTCTAGCTTTTTCTGAAAACCCTGTTGTTGCAAGGTGTTTGTCGATAACAACCATGCCACTAATTGGAACACCCCTGGATTTGGATGAAGAATTTGAGATTGAGGTTGGCACAACAGGTTGGGATTTTCTGGTAATTTTATTGGATGAGCTATGGCTAGTTGTAATAATTGTGGATACCAATGGCGTCTGGGCCAAAATGGGGCTATTAGAATTATTGTGCATTTGAATTGTTGTATGTACTGTAGCACTCTCGGAATAAGGCAAATCGGGAATAATATCCTTATGTATATGTCTGTCAGGCAAGTATAAATCATGAAGTAAAAATATCAACTTGGACGGTTTTAAGCAATAATGCAAGATTAACATATTCACCACAACAAATCCATGTCGCTGTGTAAGCGACGCAGACACGTAAATTGATAGATCATCATTAGTTTGTCTATGCAATATATACTTTTTTTTAATATTATCCATTCTAGACAGACACTTGACTTAGAAACGATTTTGTTTGCATTACACGCTTTTGCCTCGTGCTTACACACGTTGTGACTACGTGGTAGCCCATCGGCTGTGCGAAAAATACCAAAGAAATCAACACTCACCATTTGCGGCGTTAGCGTCTGCGCGTTAACGTTTTGCAGGTGGCGCTGCTGCGGGTGCCGCCTCTGGCTGTGGTCCAGGAACAGGAGCTGATGCCGGCTCTAGTACCGGCGCCGTTTCCGCCGCATTCCTTCTACGCCATCTGGCCCTATGTTCCTTCGCCGGGGCCGGATCAACTGTCCAGTCCCTCTCTCTGTCTGTTTCGCTACGGCTTGCCCCACCCGTCTTCGCACGCTACGACCTCTAACAGTCATTGTAGATATACGTTTAATGGATGTATAAACACAAGTTTCTCAGCCAAAGCTATTTCGCAAAAAGAACGAAATACGTGAAACACGAGCATATATACCGTATTAGTGACGTGAGACAGTCACTACTCAAATCGATTTCACGCATGGTTTATTGTCGTCTGCTTGTAACTAATGATTGATACGATATTTCTACCTTAATCTACCGGAGACATGTATTCGATACTTCAAATAAAAGGAAATATTTTGTTTAAAAAATTATTTTTTTAATATGGTAAATAATGCGTTTTGGTGCATTATTTGTGATTTCTGAGATAAAAGTTACCTGTGGTTTCTAGATCAATTTTAAGGCATTTATAACAGCAATAATAAAGTATAAAGAAGTGAAACTCCAGCTGCTGAAGCAGTATTGAATTCTCATAATATACAATTAGTTGGTCCTTTATTTAAGGCAAGTGACCAAAACAGTACAAAACATCACAATACAAAACAACGGTCAATGAAAAGCATTGTGAGTTTAAACCGGTTTTAGAGCACTCAACCTCACACTTGGCCCAGCAATATTCATGATAAATTTAAGTGTAAATAAAATTTAACCTCATAGAATTGACACGATAAGACACGGTATTACCAACCCTCACTTATATGAGTAAGAATAGCCATTCAGGAATCCCTTTTGCCGAAAAAGTCAGTCAGTGTCGCGCGCAAAAAAACAATATATTTACTTTTACGGAAAATGTCAATTTAAAACGTTGCAAATTTATTTCACTATACAATACACTACCTTATTCCATTGAGCCGTATTGTATTACCGAAAGTCGTTTGCACGTTGGTACCGTTTATGTTATACCTTGTATTTTGCCTTTCATTATTTATCTATTTTAGACTCTTAACCAAACGGAAAAACATGTGAAAGGTTCAGTAATTGGCACAGTGGGCTGGTGAAATAATGTGTTGTAAAGACTAATTTTAAATGATATTGCAGTAACACAGAATTAAACGATCAACGATGGCCATCAACGACCATGTTGGCTATTTGTGATGTCTGTAACTGCTGAACTTAGTGACTGTACATGTTAATTGTACAATTTGACCACATACGGCAAATGTGTTTGTGTGGAAGTACAATTTAAGTTTATTTTCGGAGAGTAAGATATTTACAAAATTGTATAACAATTGTTTATTGACTATTTTCACATTCAGTGATTTTAGACATAAACCTTTAGGCTTCTAAAACAAGTTTCAATTTTGATTTGTATCCATGTCACATGGTCTCTAGTTTCTGCCATCTACATTTGCAGGATGTCTGTCAAGAAAGGCCCAGCATATGACTATTAGCAGACGTACTTACAATGTCGGAAAATGTGTTTTGTACAGTACCAGTTGGCAAAATACAATTGATACAAAGTTTGGTTAACCTACTGTAATAAAAACTCAATCCTTTTTGTAACTAATCGTTTGATAATCATCAAATTGCTATACTGTTTTTGAAAGGAAAAAGTAAACTTACACAATAATCACGATTTAATAAAGAGATGTCAGAAATAAAAGAACGTAATACAATTTATAAACTTTAATTATAAATTGATAGATTATAATAAAAGAACGTAATGAAATTTATAAAATTAAATAATAAATTGATAGGTTATTTTTAAATATTTGATAACCCGGTATTAAATATGATCCGTTTTAATAAATATTATGTAATCAATACAGTCATATCTAACACTTAATAGATTAATTATTTTGAATTAAATAACAACTGTCACAATGTCCCCCACAAAACACCTATGTTGCAAAACTCTACAAATGTCGTAAAAATAAGAGGTTAACATGATGCTAAATATCCTTGTCAATTTGCTTAACTGTTCACTATGTTTAAGTTACATGCAACTAAAATTTAACAATATTCCAGTTTAGATATAGACAGATCATAACTCTGGTAATATCGGAATCAACCGACCTTTTATATGAAGATGTGTTTATAAATTCAAAGGGGTTCTCAAAGCGCCATCTTAAAATCATTGAAACACACTTTATAAATACGCACACACGACAATGCTTGTTTGTTTTTCGTATTTTGTTACGTGTTACCTACATTATGGATACCATACAATATACGGATGAGTGGTGCGACAAAACGTAATGCTCCTTACACACGGTCGATACAGAACAATTTTACTCAAAATAAGCTTGATATGCTTTTGGTCCTGGGAATCACATACTCATGTGAAACTGATAAACAAAAAAACACTTTAACAAATAACTCCTTTCGAAAAATATTTGCTTGCGATGAAAATCACTATCTGAATTCGTGCTCATTTTTTCCCCTTTTGACATCCAGTATCGATTTAGCCACGACCTGATAGCCCATTTAACTAAGAATATGACAAAACACTGATATAATCATGGGACTATGCGTGTGAAGTCCAACGATATCTGATTTTGAACTCGAATTCAGACCGTCATATGTTCTACCTAGCACGCATGAGATAGGCACGATACCATATATTACAAATCATATGACCCTACGATATTATAATCAGGCCAACGGAGTGTATCAAAAACCAAACTGAGGGCTTTGTACATATCAAATGTGCATGCCTATTATCGTTATGTTGTAAATTGTATTGAGTGCTTTTGCGATGAGTTCTGATTTTGGTGTGAAGTCCCCAATATGTGTGTAATGACTGTTCAAATGTGTCTGCCCCAGACTGATTATTGTTGAAAGTTTGTACATCGCGAACTCTATATTGTCAACTTTGCATGGTTGTAAAGGAAACTATTAAACCGATTTAAAACCCAAATGCTTCGCCTTTGTCGCTCAGCTGATATAATGTTCGGCTTCCTAAATAACTGTTAGTCTATTAGTGTGTTTTGTTTACGAATGAATCTACAACACTTCGTACCTTCCGTGTTTCTAATTTTGTCGTGCTTAATCAATTGTTGAATATCATGTTTTTTTATAATTTCCATGATCATGAGTGTACATTTATTAAAAAGTATATATTGAGAATGTTAACCGATTTACTACAAAATTCATACGGCTGAGTTTTTAATACCAGTACCTTTCTGCTAGCTTTATCTTTAAAACATATATTTACTTGAGGTGAGATAGTTAACAGTTGTATGTAAACGTTCTACAGAAATATAAGTTCATTATGACCCATTCCTAATGTCAATTATTATTGCAATTTATAGAAGGGTATCTATCAATTTACTACTTGACGAAGAAAAGGATGCAAGATTAAGCTCGCCTTAGTTGATTTCATGTTGTATTGGGCAATTTTGGAATTCCATACAGCACAGTACTTCCGAAATTGTTTGGATGACAAACATCATATATAATAATTATGATGCTTATACGTGTTTTCTCATGGCAAGGCATGTAGGTTTTGTTCGCATGTGTTATCTCCAGTGTCGAAATGAGTGGATGACCTTTTCGTCTCATGTTAAAAAATATATTTTCATTTTACATAACTAATCTAACCAAATAGTGTATCATAACGGTAAATTACTCGTATATGCAATGTTTATTCACACTTTTTTGGCGTTTTAATACCCAACCCATCCCTTAATGATGGAATTTACTATATAGAGTTCTGTTCGTTGTCGGATAAGGGCTTGCTCGGATCCGGCCTTTCTTTTTCTATCGTGTATATGCAACGCACTTGTGGATTATTATTCGCCATAAGTCGACGACGTATGACGCCCGATATCAAGTATGTCAATAGATATTCGATGTTATAATTAAAGGAGAAAGTTCATAAATATTGCTTGCATTTCAATAAAATTCCATTATATTGGAGGGTTTTAACATTACGTCGGGGTATCGATTTCCGGGAATTTTCTTTCTTTGTATTGTTTAGTTTGGTAACTGTGTACTGCTTTGTATATGATGCGTATAATGATATTTTGCTTTTTATAGTCAATCCCAGATGATCCGATAATGTGTATTGGATATTTGTTCCTCCCCTCCGTAAAAGGTAAAACTTTAATTTCACTGTTACTGTAGATTATAAATCCGTACGGACTGCCCCACATCAGTGCCGCGGCAAGCAAAGTTTTGATTGACTAGACTTTTGAACAATGCTTTTTGTGAACTATGGGAGCCTTTTTTCCATAGTAACACTAAACAAGAACATATATTGTTATAATGAATGAATACCTACTAGACATAAAGTGCGACTAGCTAAGTGACTATTTAGAAGTTGGCACTTCGATACTATAAAATGACAACTTGCAACACTTTGTTGGCAAACCGAAATAATGAATTGCTCAATACGACTAATATATAGTCTACCCATAAGGACACATCAACCATGCTCTGTTAAACAGGTATACGTAATACTGGTTTAAATATGATGTAATATTCTTAATAATTAAGGTCACAACATTATATTGTTGAACTAGAAATACAGATTAAATTAGAATGTGCACTGCAATCGTTTTTATGATAACAAACCGTTGAGTATGGTTATAAAGTACTCCTGTTTTATGTCAAAATTGTTTGCATGTATTATTGTCTTATCAACAATTAACTCTCCACTAATTCGTATTAGTTTTGCAGTTCTAAAAATGTCAAGTATATAATCAACACCCAACACAACAGGACCAGCGTTAAAGTCATATATATGACTACACTTAAAAAGAACACTTGCTGCATAAAAAATGAGAATTAATTTTATTTCAGAATTCAAGCGAAAGTAATAATCAAATTGTTGAGGCCGTTTACAAACAATTAACACACCATTATTGTTTAAAGAAATACCAATTGATATTCAAACTGCAAATGAGAAAAACGGTCGTTGATAGGTTATTCCCAGAACAATAATATTGCAGCGTTCCATTTATATATCAGTTTACAGCATGCGTGTAGTACATTAGTTAGCTCATAAACCACCTGCCCTTTGTAAAAGTATAGCTCTAGAAAAATAATCTAGTAAACAGGTCCCTGAGTACAACGCTTGCAATATTGATATCGCAAAATGACCATATCACCAGTGTAACAAATAACTCATCCAACAATGGTTTCATGTTGTTAATTAAATGCTTAGTCTAACCTATATTCTACTTTATTTATTCGGTGAGAAGATGCGTTTTCTTAAGCTGTAAAACATAATATCGTACATATTATACATAAATGTGAGTGTACATTATGCATGTGTGGTAAAGAAAAAAAGACAAATGTATGCAATACCAACACAATTAAGTATTGTCTTTTCATAAGACGAGTTGTGTGAAATCTAGCATAACAATTGTTTACGGTAACGAATATTTTACCTTGCTTAAAAATTAATAAGAATGCGATGGCGTCGCAAATAGTAAGCACACTTGGCTGAAATGACCACCATATTTTGACGGAATACAGTTATATAAAGTTGTATATACAGTTGAATCAAATATAAACAAATGCAGAGTTGATTTCCAATAATCTCTCCTAATTCCTTAAACTGTATTATTGTACCACATTATTGTTTAGTATAATTGCCCTCTTCGCGCAGGCAAGTAAATATATATATACTAGTCCATACAAAATTCAGGGAATATAGATTTTGCGAGTGCATATATTGTTAAATAACTTTGTATCGTTGCTCTGGGTCTTTTAATTTTAATTGATGTTTTTTTTAATTGTATTTTGCTTAGTCATCAAGTTTATCTTGTGTTGTATTTCTAAACATTATAAAATTGCTATATTAAATGGATAACACTTTTTCTTGCAGATAGGAAAATATCAAGTACAGCTCTGTTTTTGAGTGGTTGTCCTAAACAAGGACATTAGTTCATACTTTCTTTATCAAATTACAAACACTCACGCGCCAGAGCTCTTATGCATCAAATGATAAACTGGTTGAGTGACGACAAGCGAATATTTGTTCAAGCCCGTATCAGATATTAGAGAGGTACAATCTGTATAACAAGTAACGGCAGAAAAGTGGGTTATAAGTACTGGAAAACAGTTTTGAAATTTAAACATGAAATACTATACCTGATAAACGATAATTGATTTATTTACAATGTTTCTTCATATTTGTAAGAGGAATCTTACTGAACAAACTCTTATTATCCATGCGGAAGCATGATCTTGTTCACACTGTAATGAATCATTTTAAGATACACAAAACAATCAGAAATGTTAAATATTATACACTATACATTACACTGTTTAAGTGTTTAATATTCTTTCAAACAGGAGTAAAGACCTGTGTACGCGTGGAGAAACATAACGTAAATTTTTATTGCAAGTGCACACCAACGCAAACCAACCAATATAATCTTCGTTTTCTGATAACAAACACATCCAAAAGATGAATTAATACAAAACATGATACATATTCGTTCCGAAAGCAAACCAAATCGAAATGCTCTCAGAATTCATTTGAAGTTATAGTGTACTATATCACGGCCGTTAATCTCAGGCACCACCTCTGTTTGCGATGCATTAATACATAAGCCATAATACTTCCGAGGTGGCTCTAAGAACCGGTTGTTTTTTAAAATTCACTTTTAATTCCACAGGGTAAGTTTTATATGATTTTTCAACATTTTTCGCATTACATATGTACAGAAACATACAATCACAACCCATTCGTAAACGTGGAAAATATTTTAAGTTGTACCTTTAACTGTATACATATTGCATAATAGTACATTACCAAATTTAATACAATTACCAAGTATTAAATACAAACGAAGTAAAATGATAGTGAATCAAAAATGTATGTTAAAGTGCTTATTTTTGGGACTAGAAAAGATCTATATTTTTTACTCAAATTCTTTCTTTGAGAGGTTATAAATAGAATATATTAAAGCTACGACAATCGACTATACAAATACTTTGACCATAACATAAAGTAATCAGGTAAACAAAGGTTGAGAAACATCCAACAGGGGGGGGCGCTGCATTACAATGTCAAACAATATCTGAAATAGTACTCAATTCAGCCTCTGCTATGTTATATTTATTAAGCATGGCACAGACACGATAACTTAATTTTAAAATCATATGACCGAACAATAATAATTATAAGGTTCACTTAATGTGTAAAACACCAAACATTGGACCTTGCATACCTGCAGAAGGTCTAGCTTCTAGGGCATGCTGATTATATCCGGATTGTTCATGAAATACAGTGTCTCGGCAATATTCGGTGAAACTAGGACCGTCAAATGGGACGTGCGTCTAAAGTTGGACGTTCAGGTGGTGCCAATGACTTAAGTTGATTGATAAATAAAGTTGACATTTTATAGTCAGAGGCAGTGGTCGCTGAGAGAAACCATTCTTCAAAAATTATTGTTTCATGTGGATTAAGAAAAATTGGAAGAAAAACGTCTATTTTGTTAGGATACAACCAAATAAGCTTCCATTTTGGATCATTGACCATTTAACAAACGGCAAGCTAAATAATTTCAAAAGTTAAAGGCTTTTCAAAATTGATATATAATTACCTCTTCATCAAAGAAAACAAAATGTTAGAAAAAAATGAAGACGTAATTAAAAAACCAATACAGATTTAATTTATTTTAAGAATTGTATTTGCCGCTATTCCGGCTAATATCTCTATAATTTGCTGCGACTTTAGAATGATAAATAGCGGCAACATATACTTTTCTTAAACGAAGTATGCTTAACTGTGGTAACACTAACATTTACAATATGCGCACGACACTTGTACGAAATATGTATGTCCGCTTAATGCTTTTAAACCAAGTTTATAACTGTTTTTAAATATTATTAATATTTAAAACATTTCATTACACAGGAATGCTAAAACTCCAAAAAATATATCAAAATAATGTTTTTCACACCCGCTAGTCTGTTATTTATATGACATGTGGATAAATACCAATACACTACATGCAATACTAGAAATGTATTGTACATCTTTGTTACAAATGACAATATTAATTTGTATGTGTACGAATTTGTGTGTGTTGTCATGGATTTGTTTAGGAGCCTGATAAAAAGGGAAATGTTTCACTATTAATTTTTGTTTCATCTATTTTATCATTGAAACCTACGAAAATCTGCAAAGCGTCAAAATATCTATTAATTCAGTACTTCTAATAATTTACATTATTCGAGCGTTAGATCTTCGAAACATGCAGTTCAAGAAAAAGGTAGATATAGCATTACCTATCTGAAAGTGACAAAGCCCCATATCGTGCAATTGCCAGGCCTGTCGTAAAATGCTCTAAAATATACTGTTGCAAAGACAATGGGCACAGTTTAGATGCTTAAAAACATAAAACATATGTCATCGGAAAATTACTGGAAATCACATTTACTTATATGTACATTCCTGTTATTCCTGGACCTTTATACAAGCATTATATGGGTCGATTGGTTTGCCAAAACCCATAAAAATGTACAATAATACACATGGAAAGCGCAAAACATAAACAGTTAAGGACAGAACTAACACAATCACAATTTTGACAATAACACAGCTTCGTTTATTTTAAGTCATCGGGCCCCTCTCGTTCGAAATCTTCCACATCTTTGTTCAGGTCTTGACTCAAACCATGCTTTATACGTTTTAGACGGCATGCACCTGCGGACAAATTTTATATAAGTAATGGATAAATATTGTAGGTTATAACTAGAGTACATTAATATACACAATGAACAGTCAGCAAAAGCTACGACGATATAATTCACAACAGGTTGTCGTAAATGTATCACTTAATTGCGTATGTAAATCACACTATTCTTACCTAGCTTAAAAGCGTCGTCTGTATAAGCAGTTCTTGTCATTGGACTAGAAGCAATCGTTTTGGGATCTTTCTTAAATGTTTCATCTAACATGGCGGTGTTATGTTTTCCTATCATAATAATGGGTATTGTGTCTTGTATTGTTTTGTATGAAGTAGGCTTCCTGGAATGCATATGTCAATTTTATATGATATAAAAACGATGAGTTAAAATGATTTAAAAATCCATTGTGATCAAACAACAATAAAAGCGTTAAGAATATATTTAAGCATGTTACTGGTATCATTAACATTGTATCGTAACATTGGATTCATCTCAATATAAAAAGATGTGAGCTTATAAATCAATTCCACATCCCACCGAAGTATGTAAGGGCGTCTTAGCATCATTAGTAACACATCTTACTCTCAACAGTACGTCAGTCATATAAGATATTTGGATAAAGAATATTTAAATGCTCGCAGATCATTGTATTAAACGCAACTTAATTAATGTAAAATTAATGTTCTTCTTTGTTAATTCTTACCCACTAAAATCCCTTCCAACGAGTCAACATCATTTCCAAATTTTACTTCTTCTACTTATTGACAACCCCCTGTGTTTTAAAACACCCTTTATCGATCGAAGGGACCATAGACCGCCGTTTTTCTTATTTTTGGTGTATTATTCAACTCTAATTTAAAACTAAAGGTTGTGGATGGTTTAAAGTATTGATGTTGCCATTGCAGGCACAATCAAAATCAAAATGGGTTACTGTATAAGCAAGTATGGTGATATTCTTTACTTAATATACAAGAATCCCCATTGAATCTCTAACATAACACGCTAATCCACTCTTTGTTTAATCGATCTGTGCAATGACATCCACATTAAGACGACACTTTCCGGAGCCAATCAAAATGGTTGTCTTATAACTATTTCGAGGCATATAAAAATATGTACTAGTATGCAAGAAAGATTCGTCAAAGTGAGTGGTTTGCATGCATGATAAATGAAAACTATAAATTTTCGAGGATCAGTTGGCAAATTATCATGTTTATTTTATTAAATCGTATGTGACAAAACAATATCATTAAACAAAATTTAGAAGGTAATTTGAATGCGACAAGCTAAAATATGTTTTAGAAGATAATATAGTTTAAGATTTTACTTCAATGATCAGCCACAATTTAGCGCACTAGGTGGTTAGCGGACAGAAGTACGTTTGTAGTACGTGATTCGATAATATCAAAATACGCTTACGTATGTACCTTGGTTTGTCAAGAAATGCGTGGCGAGTCTTTCCTTTGACAAGAATTTCATACAGCTGACATATGAAATAATCTGTATCCTCTATTTCTAATTTATTTTCCTCCCTCACTGCAGCCCATATTAGTGTTTTCTTTCTCAACGTTTTGTTTACTTCATGTTTTACCTCGGTTGGACATGCTTTGCTTTGCTCTTCAAACACCAACAGTTGCGTTTGAACATTCCATCTGACCTTTTAAATGAAATGCATTAATTTAGCAATCAATAGACGGAGAGAATAACTGACTGTAAAAACAATATAGTTTTGAGTGAACAATATGTAAATGTACACAAAGCCGAAGAGAAAAAAATAAGTTTACATCTTTAAGCGTTTTTCTCGACTGATCGGGCAAGTTTATATTTGATTTCGGCATCGTTGTACCCCTGTTTGTTCGTGCTTCGTATTCTTCAAGCGTAGATACCACATTGCAGTAAACACCAAAAAGCATCTGTTTGCTTGCTGCAATTAGAACACAAATTCACCATCAAATAATAATTGGACAGCATTATATCATAAAGCGATGTAGACTACTTTCTATCACATTGCAAAAAATGCACTTTTTATTTGACCTTTGTTTAGCAGGTTATTTAATCAAAGCAAGAAATTTAACATTGTGTCTTGCACGTAGGCTTACAATTAATACAAACATAAATATGCTGATCATATTATAACCATTAGGCGCATTCTTAATGGAAACATTACATTAAAAATGGCATTTACATTTTCTAGTTATTTTGTGTATTTTCAACGTGATTTGTCGTTGAATCTGTGATACATTTTTCCTTCGGAAATGTCATTAGCATGTTTCGTAATATACAAAGCTCTTCTCGAGCGACAAATTATATGTATGACATTTCCAATTATAATGCATGTGTTTCTATAAAATCACCTTCATGTGATCGTTGACGCTGAATTTGATCTTGCCGTTGAGTCCGTTCTTTGTTCAACAAATCTGGTGCATTTTTATCGTTTTCGCTGTCTGTCGTGTACAATTTTGCTCGCTTTTTTTCAGTTGGTTTTGCCTGAGATGTTTCATTCCCTTCGGTATTCCGTTTTTTCTTCTCTTCTGTATCTCTATATAATAGCGTGAAATAATTTTTTTCAAAGAACGTTTACCTAATAAACAACACATTTTTTACAATATTAATATTAAACAATCATATATATTTATAACAGGCGTTTTTTCTCCCATTTACCTACTACACGTATGAATACTATGCACATGTCACATACACACACATTCTGGACTATCATATTGTGTTACATTCTTGTCGATAACTAACTATCAGTTACCGGTATATCCTTGTCTTACGTCCGATAAATCAACACACAACGAAACCCAAGATGAATTACAAAAGTGAATCATGTTTTCAAATCGAATATAAATTGACACTAGTATCAAGCGAATATCGTATATGCGCTCATAAAAAGTTTATGTATTTGTGTGGGTTATGGTTTTATATGCTAACAAATACATTTGTAATACCCACAACATGGTTTTATAGCCCAACGTCTGTGACATCTACGATTGTTTTGAATGTCGTCAGACCAGACGAGTAAGACAAATATAAAATGTGCAATTAATATATCATCCTATATATCACTCGTTTTGCGCATTCGATCCCTGATTGTTTTATCTAAACCTATTTAACATGTACATTAATTAGCTTCGGTCCTGCTATAAAGACGAATAAAATACTTTTCACCGTTGTGATTGCTACGCTTGAAGGCATTGAAGGGTGTTCAATACTTAATCCATGACGTATTAGTTTCAAATTACGTCTTGAATGGTGTACAATACTCCTAATATACACAATATAGTGAATTAAACATACCTTTGCCGGTCCATCTGACACCATAGACATTGACCCACAGACATCATTAACCTGAAAAAATAGCGTAGGTGTTTATTTATAAAGCAATCATGTATGTTAATAAGAATATATATATATATATATATATATATATATATATATATATATATATATATATCACGATGTCTTATCAAACCTTTGGTCGTATGGTCGACTTCTTATTAAGATTTCATTTATTTTTTATTTATTTGAACTGTTTGCGTATGTAAATGATATATCTTATTGTGTCTTCTATAGTGTGTATACATTAAATGTATATACCTATGCGCAAATCTTATTTGTATAAACAATATAAAGAATATAATTCCCTGTGTCGAATGAATCCAATTACCGCTAAACAAGAGATTTGAAGATATTAATGGCTGCGACACTTATTGTATGCACAGACGTTAGTTTCATATTAATTGTCTTTAAAAAAAGATTGTTTAAGTCCTGCAAAACAGTTACCATAATCGACTATCTTGACAAGTAAGTCCGCATTATACGGAGCAACTTACACGACGACTCCAAAAATGATTGTTTGCAACACTAAGTCATTCATCTCCCCCATACTGTTTGTCTTCCCGTTGTGGATTATTGGTATGTTAAGGGTTGTTGATGCGCTGGTGTGCTCACCTATATATAATTGACACGTCATCACAATATCACAATATTATTTACATTTTACGGACGAAATAAATTACCAAAATGTCAATAATGTAATCTTAGGCATCTCTCGTTATATAAAAACTAATGAATTCCTCGGTAAACTGTTTTTTTTGGAAACCGTCGATATGTACATTGATGTATTGTTACTGAAAATATATCAATGGATTTCATTCAGTATTTCACAACAACTGAATGAACCTTATAAAAAAACACAAATACATATTTCTGGAAAAATGTTTTTTTTCATAGTGAAGAAGAAGCTGAAAACAAAATCGTGGACGCCTCTAGACACTCGACTGACAATTCGAAACATAAGGGGTATTCTGCCTATATAATGTAGATTCGGGTTTGAAATACTGGTTGATATTGTCCTCAACAACTGGCCTTCTCTTCATGTAAACAGTGTCGGTTTGTGGCGGAGATGTCCACTATTTCATGAATGCTGCTACATAACAGTTGCTTAACAATTCTTCTATAAGACGGATACTTATATATAATATGATGCTACTTATGTCTGCCTTAGTACGAAAGTGCACTATTTTTTAATTATATTTGTATTAAACAGAAATATTTTCTTACAATTTTAGCAAATTCATGATGACTGCAGATTCTTAGTGAATTTAAAGGGGCCTTTTCAAGTTTGAGTACATTTACAAAACTAATAAAAAATTGTTTCAGATTCGCATATTTTCGTTTGAGTTATGATATTTGTGAGGAAACAGTAATATTGAACATTTACCATGCTCTAAAAATAGCAATTATATGCATCTTTTGACGATTTCAAAACCTTAAATTATCAAGCGTTGCGACGCTAAACGAATGAATAATTTGGAGAGTTCTGTAAGTGTGGATATATTTTGTGAAACTACAAGGATTACTTATTCGGAGTAAAAAATACATGAGTCACTGTATCTGGAAGAATGGCCGAGAGGTCTAGGTCGTTGACTTTTTTCTTCCATGCCTCTAGGAGTCAGTGGTTCAAGCCCTGCTAAGGTTCACTTATTTTTCTTTATTTTAAATTTTATTCTTGAGTTTTTACTGGAGCTTTTTAGATCCAAGGTTTACATTTATCTATATAAAGCATTTAAAGTGATATTATGAGCATCTAACTGTATATAGGTGTCTATCGCCACCGTTGTTTATTTTTGGTGTTTTCACTTCATATACACTTATATTTGTTAATGCAGCATCTACATACTAAAACAATATCCCGGAAAGAGAACAATAATGCATTTTATTATCAACCGTACTTTCGTTTTGACAACTGACGACAGAAATTATTCTATGTATGATGTTAGTCTAAATGTAGTTTTCATGCAGATTCATTCATACGACACAAAGACACACTTTTGTTTTACGGATCATTTCGGCTTAGAGGACTATATGAGTCATGTAAAATATCGATAATAATATATATTATTTATAAACAACTGGTAGCAAGATGGGTTGTAGATAATAGATCAGTTACCACATTTTAACTAATTCTTTTTACGTGTTAATTCTTTTCAGCTTAATTCAACCGTGAAAAATGCCCATAAAATCACTTTAATGACAAAATTCCAAACATGCCACAATCTGTGAAAAGGCCCCTTTAACAAACTTGTTAATTCTGTGTTACCTTTTGGTTTATCAATGCTTACAAAGTGATTGCTTTTTAAGTCCAGCTCGCAATTCTCTTTTATAGAATTTGAAACTCGATGCTCCCGACCACTAAGTAGATTTAATTGTTGAATGATGTGTATACATGCTATTAAGTTCAACAGTCTATGGTGCTTTGGAAAATATAATCAAAATGATATAAAACCTAAGTTTAAATTATTTTAAGTGAAGACTATAACATAATATTGAATCAAATATTTATCAACACAATCCGTCCATCCGAAGGATCTGCGGTTCTTGGAATGCGGTCAAGGGGAATAACCAACTTATACCGCTGCAAAAGTGCGATATCAACCCTCCGATCAAAAAGCATAGCCTACACCTTTTGCAAAATTTGAGAATATGTACATACTATAGAGCGATATTAAATTTAATGCAATATCATCGTTTTGAACATAACAAACCATTGGAAGTGAACATAAATTATCAAAATGTAGAAGTCCTTGCACACAACACTTGTGTAAAATTTAAATATGGTATACCACTATTGCAGATGTTAAAGACAGACTATAGTTTGTTTGTTGTTTTTGTTAAAACATTAACATAATCGCCTGTTGTATCACTCCACAGAGCCTTTAAACCATCGGTCTTTTAAACAAAAATAGCGTTATAAATATGTTCATACGCCCCTTTTTTTTTACTACAACAAGTGTAATTATTATATATTATTTGTTTGTAAAGTGATATTATATATATATATCTACAATCATTAATATAATTGTACAAGAAGAGTCTCGAAAAGACGTACTGAAATTATATTATTGTCAAACCTAAAAAGCTTAAAAACGAGTATATTACCTGTTTCACAAATAACTGGCTACCTAACAGTCCCATCGGGTATAAGTGAATACTTTATCAATTTCTTTCTCTCACTGTACACTACCCTTGATCTATG
The DNA here is from genome assembly GCF_020536995.1 of Dreissena polymorpha. Classification (NCBI taxonomy): domain Eukaryota; kingdom Metazoa; phylum Mollusca; class Bivalvia; order Myida; family Dreissenidae; genus Dreissena; species Dreissena polymorpha. The sequence goes on from NC_068362.1 coordinate 13,930,795, forward strand.
CTATCTGTTCAAAATTTAGGAAGCGATAACTAACGCTGTCACATAAAACTTCGTTCATGTTATAAACACTGATACTTTTATGTTAAGGTGTACATTATGCATATGTGTCGCATATGCGTATCTATTGGGATTATACAGTAAATTCCTCCGCCCCCTCCTCTTCCTCTTCCTCCTCCTACTCCTCATCCTCCTCATCCTCATCCTCCTCATCCTCATCCTCCTCATTCTCATCCTCCTCATCATCATCATAATAATAATCATCATCATCATCATTATAATCATCATCATCATTATCATCAATATCATCGTCATCATCATCGTCGTCGTCATCGTCATCATCGTCGTCGTCGTAGTTGTCCTCGCCGTCGTCGTCATCATCATCATCAGCAGCATTATCATCATCGTCATCGTCATTATAATCATCAACATCCTCATCCTCCTCCTCCTCCTCCTCATCATCATCATCATCATTGTCATTCCCTTAATCAGTATCCTCGTTCTCGTCCATCAGTCAGATCTGTTGTGTGCTGCTGAAAGTAGTTCATCTTTGGAAAGGTATGTCCACTCTTTCACAGTGTCTATCCATCATATTTTCTTATGACGGCATCGTCGTCGACCTCCTTGAAGACCTTAAAAAATTGTCATGTACAGAAAGTAGTTTCTGGCGACGTGTTTTAACCAAAAAAGCTGTCGTCTGTTGGCGGTCATCAGTATGTAATCTCGTGATACAACAGTTGCAGTCATATTCCGGACACTCATCGGTCTTGTCCTTCGTGTAGATGCGGAGCAGTATTCAGATATACATTTATATGTTTATAAATGTAACCTTATATTGTATTTATCAAGCAAAATAAAATACATTCGTTTAATTTCCTTAACCACAATTTGTTAAATTAAGAATAATGTTTTAGCGTTACGGACATCAACTTAGACCAGTAATATGGAACAAATAGTAATTGTTCGCCATAGTTAAATGAAGCTTGGCTGGAATGTTTATCTTAAATATTGTGAATGGATATTGATAGTTTTTCAATTGTTTGCATGTTTATAGTGTTATGTTGTGTACAAATCATATCTTAAGTTTACAATTCAAACTTAAAACGCACACATTTTTCTTGATCATTAAAGACTGTCTTGGAGGAGGAACATTTCGTTTATATAAGATAAAGCGAAATATGTTCATAAGTCGCTCTATCTAAGCACTGTATTCTGACTGCAAATATGATGTCTGCTATAGATAGAAACACATGCAGTGACATTTGTAATATTGTATGACTAACGCTAGCACACACAAAAACTTATTTTATAAACCGCTTGTTTTGTAAACAATAAAATAAAGCGAACAAGTATACTCCAGAATCTATATCAGGAAAACCATTCTTGCTCTTATCCACCACTTTTTGTGAACGAACAAAACTATTTTGATTTAAATAGTACCTATGCTGACAAAAAGTGACGCATGGTAGCTTACCTAGCAAGGGGGTAACAATTTCAAGATACTTTACACTCTGTCAGATAACCCTACATTTAATAACGAGTAGAAACAAGGCGTCAAAAATATGGAACGAGTGTAATGTCGACGATCTAACACAGCAATACTGTAACTGCTCTACCGAGAGATGTTAACGCTGCCATAAAAGTCTGCCCAACCGGTAAAGCCGCTGGATTTGACAATATATGTTACGAACATTAACTTCTTGTCATAGATATCTTTTCGCCCATCATAGCAATCGTATATACAAATATTTTGCGAAATATTTATGTCTCGGTTGAAATAAAAAACAATGAGATAATAACACTACATAAGGCGGTAAAATGTAAAGACAACCCAAACAACTATCGAGATGTAAACTCTACTTCCTTATTGTTGAAGCTCTACGGCTACAATGCATTATATTAATTTGTGACAAGTACTAAAAGCAGTGGCGGTTCCAGTATAACTCCAACAAGTTTGACGCTATCGCCTGTAATGCCAGTGTAAGGTCGTGATGTAAGAGAAAGTTGTATATGGGAACACAACAACTAAATGATACAACAACTAAATGAAGTAAAGGTGTACAGTCACCTTGGTCTTTCTACAACCAAATGACGCTAGCAACAAACTTCCAGGAACGTTCCTTAACATACTGAATAGTGGGTGACATACAGGAGGTTTAAACCCAGTTACTCTTAAAACGTTATACCAAGCAGTGGTAATACCTACAGCACTTTACGGATGTGAACGCTGGAATACATACACGCAAACGGACATTGACAGAATTGCGGTAGCACACAGGTTTGGCGTTAAACACTCACAGTCATTGATACTGTCTACCAATACTGACTTTTAATTCGCAGTGCTAGATATTGAATGGCTCGAAAAATGTCATGACGCAAGAAAACCTACATTTTTGGACAGTAATGCAATATTTCTTGTAGATACTTTGCAAAGCGTGTGTTCCTGAATAGAATACCGCGATTTCTTAACAATGATTTTCAATGCCAGGGATTATCCCAGATATATTTAGGTTTATCTTGATATATCTACTGGAGCAGTGAGACCTTTTTGTCAAAAATGCAGTGGAAGAGGATTCTTCGGAAGCATGAGACGAACTATCCAGAGAAGCCAGGTTTTCGAAAATATGCACTCAAAGACCTGGCTTGTCCGTGATAATGCAGAAGGACGGTAACCCATATGTGCCTTATGCAATCTCGAAATCCCATCTAGAGTTGCTGCCCATAGTGAAATCAATTAATAAAGCTGTAGGGCGCATGCTATCGAGGTCATACGCGGAACAGTGTTTGTTACAAGTGCTCAAGATGATGCGAAAATATTATTTTTTCTGCGCGTATAATAATCCCCACATACCAGGCATACTCGGCATTCAATTTGCGGGGTATCTTTCTCCTTTCAATGATGCAATATAACGCTTTAACAACAAGCAGACGTATTAATGTGTCAAACGTTCCTCAACGCAGGCGCGTCAAACTTTACAATGCTTAAAACGTTATACCAGGGACAAGAAGGACAAGTTTAACAAGTAACACACTTGCTGGGGTACTGTGGCCGTAAAGAGAACGTATTCTAATATTTATATTCGTACCTTGTTAACCAGTTAGTTTCTTATGTTGCTATTGATCTTACTACAATACTCTATGAGTACAACATCAGTAAACAGAAGGTATTCTATAATTTGTTTTCGTTCCTAAATGCCAGATTTTTTTTTCGCGAATGTCTTGATCAGCATCGGTTTCGGAATACATGTGTATGTGCGTTATGCGTATTTACACTATGATATTATATGTTCAATCTAAATACTACATGCGTTTTTTTCTGTTTAATTGAAATCTAGAAGATAGATTTATTTTCCCCCACAATATCAATTTAATTCATTGCCTATATATATTAAGCAAATATTAAATAACACATAGAGTTATTTCTTTATTTTTAAATAAAATGGATAGATAAAGCAAAAAGATAGTGTTGAATATCGGAATATGGAAGTGAATTCGGACCAAACTAGTTAAATAAGTGAATAATGTAGATTTCGCCAGCGGTGAATGAACAGTGTTGAGTAACAAGCATTTGCAAAAAAAGTGCTCTTTAATAACTA